>NC_042983.1:45504941-45594393 GCF_901001165.1 Salmo trutta | reverse complement strand
ATGTCACAAAATAGGTTTCTAAGCTCAAGGGTCTTTTCTTGGTGAAATAAAATGTTAAAAAGGTGGCTGCACTTCCTGATTTCGTTTTAGATTTCGTTCATTAAGAAATGATTGCGGCCATGACTGAATTCAAACGTAAACGCGAGTTGGTTTTGGTGGGGGGTTGATGTGGGTCTCCTGTGTGTTCATAGGTGGTAAGAGTTAACCAAATCATTTCACCAATTAGCTTCAAGCCAGCTGGTGTGCGCGACCATGGAAAAATTGGTTTGACTTTGGATAGCCAATCTCCGGGAATAGTTATGGACCGTTAATAAATTCCACAATGTAAATAAGACAATATTTCCATGTTGCACAACTTTTAGTTGTCTAATTAAATGCTTTCAATATTTGTATTTGAATTTATATAGTTAACTTTTTTTTTTTTTTGCTATTGCCCTTTTAAATATTGTCCCATGTACATTGTGTAATTTCTTGATGGTCGTATCTAGCCCGATGGGTATATTGAATGTCAAAGCAAATCGAACAGGGTAATACAATCAGCTGGAGTGCAGCTGCGATCTGAATTGATGATTACTTGAGTGCTGCCAGCTGTGGGCAGGATTGAAATAAACTCCAAAAAAACTTTTACCATATGCTTCAATCCAACATACAATATTTTCCTATCGTCTCGCAAATCTTAGTTTTGGACGAAACTGATTTCATGACCAACAATTATCCTATTTACACGTTGTAGTCAATTTTTGACACTAAAATAAAAAATGTTTCTGACTCATATCAATGCAACATAGGCCGTTTTCAAAAGGAAAAGTAGCTTTTTTTTTTTATAGGGGAAGTCACTGTCCATCTCTACGGGCAGGTACCTCTGCATCCAGACGCGTATGGAGGGACCGTCCAGGCAGGGCAGCAGCAGACCGTGGTAGTCCAAGTGTTTAGTCTGCCATGCCTCGTAGAACTCCCTGACTGAAGAGGAGGTCTGAGGGGAGTCTGAGGAAGGAGACAGCATCCAGCGACTGAGCCTCTTTACGCCGAGGATTTTCTTCAGGTTGTCCGCCTCGTCTTTAAAGAAGCCCTTCTTAGGGGGGGTCTTGAAGGCTGAGCTTGGCAGGGACAGCTGACGCAGGTGCTGGAAAGTAGGAATAGAAGAACAGTTGTGTTGTTGGAGACATGTTCAATTTGATCAGGATAATGTTGGAATATAATAGACTGACAATATTACAGTTGGAGAGAGCCAGAGAGAGAGAGCCAGAGAGAGAGAGCCAGAGAGAGAGAGAGAGCCGAGAGAGAGAGAGAGAGAGAGCCAGGAGAGAGAGAGAGACAGAGAGAGAGCCAGAGCCAGAGAGAGAGAGCCAGAGCCAGAGAGAGAGAGAGAGAGAGCCAGAGAGAGAGAGCCAGAGAGAGAGAGAGCCGAGAGAGAGAGGAGCCAGAAGAGAGAGAGAGAGAGAGCCAGAAGAGAGAGAGAGGAGAGAGAGAGCCAGAGAGAGAGACAGAGAGAGAGAGAGAGACAGAGAGAGAGAAGAGAGAGAGAGCCAGAGAGAGAGAGCCAGAGAGAGAGAGAGAGCCAGAGAGAGAGAGAGCCAGAGAGAGAGAGAGCCAGAGAGAGAGAGAGCCAGATAGAGAGAAACCAGATAGAGAGAGAGAGCCAGATAGAGAGAGAGAGCCAGATAGAGAGAGAGAGCCAGATAGAGAGAGAGAGAGAGAGAACCAGATAGAGAGAGAGAGAGAGCCAGAGAGAGAGAGAGCCAGAGAGAGAGCCAGAGAGAAAGCCAGAGAGAGAGAGAGCCAGAGTACCTTGGGCCTGTATGACTTCCTCACAGATGTGTCCTGCTTGGGCTTCTCGGCATACAAAGGGTTAGTGAAGAGATCCTGTGCCTTGCAGTCAAACTGCACCGACCAGTCCCACACTGTAGGGCAGTTCAATGGGCTTCTTGGTTTGTGCGGCGTCTCGGCCTGCCAAGACAAGCAAACAGTCAGGCTGGGTGTATGTGGGCAGACTGGTGGAGGGAGGACGGGCACATTGTAACGGAATGGTAATGGAACGACGGTCACTTGTCCATTAATTCCTTTCCAGACGTTAAAATGAGCCCGTCTCTGATTTAAAAGTGACACCAGCCTCCACTGGTCCATGGACGTTCTGGTGTAACACAGCTGAAAGAGACAGGTTCTGATGTCCAGTCATCTACACTACAGGCCTTCAGAATAACAGTACAAATCAAATTATGCGTCACGTGTGCCAAAAAATAACAGGTTTAGACCTTACAGTGAAATGCCCACTGACAGGCCCTTATACAATGCAGTCAAGAAAAAAAAATAAAGTATTTACTAAAATAAACTGAAATAAAAAAATGTATTAAACACATATTTTTTTTTATTAAAGAGCAACAAAATAACAGTAGGGAGGCTATATACAGGGGGTACCGGTACAGAGTCAATGTGGAGGCTATATACAGGGGGTACCGGTACAGAGTCAATGTGGAGGCTATATACAGGGGGCACCGGTGTCGAGGTAATTGAGGTAATATGTACGTATGTAGGTAGAGTTGTTAAAGTGATTATGCATATGCATTTAATAACAGAGAGTAGCAGCAGCGTAAAAAGGGGGGGGGGGCAATGCAAATAGTCTGGGTAGCCATTTGATTAGATGTTCAGGAGTCTTATGGCTTGGGGGGTAGAAGCTGTTTAGAAGCCTCTTGGACCTAGACTTGGCACTCCAGTACCACTTGCCGTGCGGTAGCAGGAGAACAGTCTATGACTAGGGTGTCTGGAGTTTTGACCATTTTTTGGGCCTTCCTCTGACACCGCCTGGTATAGAGGTCCTGGATGGCAGGAAGTTTGGCCCCAGTGATGTACTGGGCCGTACGTACTACCCTCTGTAGTGCCTTGCGGTCGGAGGCCGAGCAGTTGCCATACCAGGTGGTGATGCAACCAGTCAGGATGCTCTCGATGGTGCAGCTGTAGAACCTTTTGAGGATCTGAGGACCCATGCCAAATCGTTTCAGTTTCCTGAGGGGGAATAGGCGTTGTCGTGCCCTCTTCACGACTGTCTTGGAGTGTTTGGACCATGATAGTTTGTTGGTGATGTGGACACCAAGAAACTTGGGACATCTTGAAAATGTCAGTGAAGACACTTGCCAGTTGGTCAGCGCATGCTCGGATTACACATCCTGGTAATCCGTCTGGCCCTGTGGTCTTGTGAACGTTGACCTGTTTAAAGGTCTTACTCACATCGGCTACGGAGAACGTGATCACACAGTTGTCCGGAACAGCTGATGCTCTCATGCATGCTTCAGTGTTGCTTGCCTCAAAGCGATGTGATAACTTGGCCTGGTATCATTAGTAAAAGGTTGGTATTTGATAACACTAGTATAAATGTAGTGACTGTTCTAGTACACAGTCTTATAGAAAAGGAACATCCAATCAACACCAGGGGTTCATCCAATCCACACCAGGGGTTCATCCAATCAACACCAGTGGTCCATCCACACTAGAACTTCATCCAGTCCAGCGGTTTGTAGACCTAACTACGGCAGAGCGGTTTGTAGACCTAACTACGGCAGAGCGGTTTGTAGACCTAACTACGGCAGAGCGGTTTGTAGACCTAACTACGGCAGAGCGGTTTGTAGGCCTAACTACGGCAGAGCGGTTTGTAGGCCTAACTACGGCAGAGCGGTTTGTAGGCCTAACTACGGCAGAGCGGTTTGTGGGCCTAACTACGGCAGAGCGGTTTGTGGGCCTAACTACGGCAGAGCGGTTTGTGGGCCTAACTACGGCAGAGCGGTTTGTGGGCCTAACTACGGCAGAGCGGTTTGTGGGCCTAACTACGGCAGAGCGGTTTGTGGGCCTAACTACGGCAGAGCGGTTTGTGGGCCTAACTACGGCAGAGCGGTTTGTGGGCCTAACTACGGCAGAGCGGTTTGTGGGCCTAACTACGGCAGAGCGGTTTGTGGGCCTAACTACGGCAGAGCGGTTTGTGGGCCTAACTACGGCAGAGCGGTTTGTAGACCTCTAACTACGGCAGAGCGGTTTGTAGACCTCTAACTACGGCAGAGCGGTTTGTAGGCCTCTAACTACGGCAGAGCGGTTTGTAGGCCTCTAACTACGGCAGAGCGGTTTGTAGGCCTCTAACTACGGCAGAGCGGTTTGTGGGCCTAACTACGTCAGAGCGGTTTGTGGGCCCCTAACTACGGCAGAGCGGTTTGTGGGCCCCTAACTACGGCAGAGCGGTTTGTGGGCCCCTAACTACGGCAGAGCGGTTTGTAGGCCCCTAACTACAGCAGAGCGGTTTGTAGGCCCCTAACTACAGCAGAGCGGTTTGTAGGCCCCTAACTACAGCAGAGCGGTTTGTAGGCCCCTAACTACAGCAGAGCGGTTTGTAGGCCCTAACTACAGCAGAGCGGTTTGTAGGCCCCTAACTACAGCAGAGCGGTTTGTAGGCCCCTAACTACAGCAGAGCGGTTTGTAGGCCCCTAACTACAGCAGAGCGGTTTGTAGGCCCCTAACTACAGCAGAGCGGTTTGTAGACCTAACTACGGCAGAGCGGTTTGTAGACCTAACTACGGCAGAGCGGTTTGTAGACCTCTAACTACGGCAGAGCGGTTTGTAGGCCTAACTACGGCAGAGCGGTTTGTAGGCCTAACTACGGCAGAGCGGTTTGTAGGCCTAACTACGGCAGAGCGGTTTGTAGACAGCCTAGAGAAAACATACTGTATTGGTAATGTCTGCCTGCCTGCATGTGTCTTTACCCTGAGTATATTGTCTCTGTGGCTGTCATTGTTGAAGAGGAAGGTGGTGAAGACAGGAACATGGACGCTGTCAGACAGCACGGTCAGGTAGGTCTCTGAGAACTGGAAGGCCGGACCATGCTGCTGCTGCAGTTGCCACACACACTCCAGGAAGAGCAGGAACACTGGAGACTGGCTCTGAGAGGATGGACAGAGGGACACGGTCGTCACCTATACACCACACTTGTGTTCTTTAAGGCATACCGCAGGTCTCAAAATCCTTGATTCCCCCTAGAGTCCTTGATTCTTAAAATTCCTCAACTTCTCAAAGCTCATTGGAGGAGGATATCAAGGCGAGGGGAATTTAGAGCCTTTCCTCCAATAAGCTTTGAGAGAGGAGGCGAGGAATCAAGGACGGGAGAAATCAAGGTTTCGATGGCTAGTTTAAATTGTCAGACAACAGAATAAACAAAAAAACAGGACACACGGATCCTACCTCCACCTTGTCCTTGAGGTGTAGATGGTTGGAGCGATCCAGGAAAGCATGTCCTCCAGCCACCCACTCCTTCTGCACCAGACTCTGGAAGCCCAGAAGAGTTCTGTAGTAGGGGTCTAACATCAACTGGACCAGGCTGGAGATCACACAGCACAGGTCTGAACCGCCTTCCTCTGGAAGAATACAATACAACTTAACACCATGTACAGGTCCTAACCAGCCTCCTCTGGTACTATACAATATAGAGGTAGGACCCAGTACAGGTCCTATACAATATAGAGGTAGGACCCAGTACAGGTCCTAACCAGCCTCCTCTGGTACTATACAATATAGAGGTAGGACCCAGTACAGGTCCTAACCAGCCTCCTCTGGTACTATACAATATAGAGGTAGGACCCAGTACAGGTCCTAACCAGCCTCCTCTGGTACTGTACAATATAGAGGTAGGACCCAGTACAGGTCCTATACAATATAGAGGTAGGACCCAGTACAGGTCCTATACAATATAGAGGTAGGACCCAGTACAGGTCCTATACAATATAGAGGTAGGACCCAGTACAGGTCCTAACCAGCCTGGTACTATACAATATAGAGGTAGGACCCAGCACAGGTCCTAACCAGCCTCCTCTGGTACTATACAATATAGAGGTAGGACCCAGTACAGGTCCTAACCAGCCTCCTCTGGTACTATACAATATAGAGGTAGGACCCAGTACAGGTCCTAACCAGCCTCCTCTGGTACTATACAATATAGAGGTAGGACCCAGTACAGGTCCTAACTAGCCTGGTACTATACAATATAGAGGTAGGACCCAGTACAGGTCCTAACCAGCCTCCTCTGGTACTATACAATATAGAGGTAGGACCCAGTACAGGTCCTAACCAGCCTCCTCTGGTACTATACAATATAGAGGTAGGACCCAGTACAGGTCCTATACAATATAGAGGTAGGACCCAGTACAGGTCCTAACCAGCCTGGTACTATACAATATAGAGGTAGGACCCAGCACAGGTCCTAACCAGCCTCCTCTGGTACTATACAATATAGAGGTAGGACCCAGTACAGGTCCTAACCAGCCTCCTCTGGTACTATACAATATAGAGGTAGGACCCAGTACAGGTCCTAACTAGCCTGGTACTATACAATATAGAGGTAGGACCCAGTACAGGTCCTAACCAGCCTCCTCTGGTACTATACAATATAGAGGTAGGACCCAGTACAGGTCCTAACTAGCCTCCTCTGGTACTGTACAATATAGAGGTAGGACCCAGTACAGGTCCTAACTAGCCTCCTCTGGTACTATACAATATAGAGGTAGGACCCAGTACAGGTCCTAACTAGCCTCCTCTGGTACTATACAATATAGAGGTAGGACCCAGTACAGGTCCTAACCAGCCTCCTCTGGTACTATACAATATAGAGGTAGGACCCAGTACAGGTCCTAACTAGCCTCCTCTGGTACTATACAATATAGAGGTAGGACCCAGTACAGGTCCTAACTAGCCTCCTCTGGTACTATACAATATAGAGGTAGGACCCAGTACAGGTCCTAACCAGCCTCCTCTGGTACTATACAATATAGAGGTAGGACCCAGTACAGGTCCTAACCAGCCTCCTCTGGTACTATACAATATAGAGGTAGGATCCAGTACAGGTCCTAACCAGCCTCCTCTGGTACACAAACACATATTTAAATGGTAGACTCAGCGACATGACGTAGACACAGAAAGTAAACAGCATAGTGGGTCAATTTCTTCAACAACTAAGAAAGTTGAATGCGAGAGGGTCAACTTCTGTTGTTTTGGTGCCCTGGTTACCACACTGTAAACAGCAGATACTTTGTGTGACTGAGAGCAATGTCTTGCATCTCGCTTATCTCACTATCACCGGTGCTGCTCGTGGCAATGTCAATTAGCTTACCTTCAATTCATTTATTATATTATTTTTTATTGAGGATAGTCCACTAAGTAACGATTGCCACTGCTCTCCTGAGAGTCATTGTAGGACAAATGTTCTTAAGTAAAGTAATAAAAAAAATATATATATGTCAAACAAAATGTCAGGACACAGGATCTGATCTGTGTGGCCAAACCTTTGTCAAATAAAATACAACCTTCCTCAAATAACTGGTCCTTACCCATAATGAGAACATTAGTGTTTTCCTTCTCCAGGCACTCAACTACCTCCACAGCCTTCTGGAGACACTGTCTGCAACACACAACACATCGACTCTCCGCGTGAGACGAGGCATCGACTCTCCGCGTGAGACAAGATCCTAACAAATACATTGGTAACACTGGACAAATACACTCAGCGGCCATTTTATTAGACACACACATCTAGTACCGAGTCAGACCCCCCGTCTGTCCGTCTCCAGAACAGCCTGAATTCTTCGGCAGTATGGATTCAACATGGTATGGCATTCTAAAACATTTCTCGATTGGTATCAAGGAACTTAACTTTACCCAGGAAAACATTCCCCACACCAGTACACCACCGCCACCAGCCGGTACCGGTGACACCTGGCAGGACGGGTCCATGCACGCCAAATCCTTACTCTGCCATCAGAATGATGCAACAGGAACTGGGATTCGTTAGACCAGGCTGTGTTTTCTGCTCCTCTATCGTCCGGTGTTGGTGAGTCCACTGGAGCCGCTTCTTCTTGTTTTTAGCTGATAGAGGAATGGAACCCCGGTGTGGTCGTCTGCTACAAATAGCCAATCAGTGACCAGGACCGACGAGTTGTGCGTTCCTGGATGCTGTTCTTCTCACCACTGTTGCACTGCGTTTGTGACCCGCCTGTTAGGCTGTACGATTCTTGCTATTCTCCTTCGACTTCTGTCATCAACGAGCAGTTTTTCGCCTCCAAAAGGACTGCCGCTGACTGGATGTTTTGTTATGTCGCACCATTCTCCGTAAACCCTGTCGTGCGTTGAAAGACCCAGGAAGCCGGACGTTTCTGAGATGCTGAATCCGGCTAGCCTGGCACCGACGATCATACCACGCTCAAAGTCGCTTAGGTTATTCGCCCCCATTCTAACGTTCAACCGAACAGTAACGATGCCTGTTTTTTTAATATAGCGGCCACCAGGCTCACTGTCTGGAGGAGCGAACGGGGTGGTGTACCTAATAAACTGGCCTCCCGAGTGAACATTCTAAAAAAAACACTGGACAAAATAGAAGTTTGGTTTTCAAAATCTGACCTGATGATGTCCAGCCATCCACAGTTGTCGAGTGAGGAAAACCATTTCATATCGGACATCCAGAACTCTGTCGTATTGTCGATGAGGAAGAACTGTTTGAACCGGTTGTAAGACAACAGGATGTCCTGAACGGCAGGAAGTGTGTGACAGGTCTTCGGTCTTCACTGAGTACAGGTGATTGTGAGCCACTGCCGTCAACATTCTGTAACACACCTCACAGTGTTACACAAAAAGTCGGTACACTTCATTTAAAAATTATTATTATTATTTTTTTAAAGGGAACCTACGGACTGGAAAAAGTCATAGTCACAACTTTTTATAAAACTCAGTAGATACATAAGCATTCATCACTATTAAAAACACAGACAATACTCAATACTACAAAAAACTCTTAAAACTGGAAACACTTATCTCCCTCACTAGCTTTAAGCACCCAGAGCAGCTCACAGATTACTGCACCTGTACATAGCCCATCTATAATTTAGCCCCAACAACTACCTCTTCCCCTACTGTATTTATTTTGCTCCTTTGCACCCCATTATTTCTATTTCTACTTTGCACTTTCTTCCACTACAAATCTACCATTCCAGTGTTTTACTTGCTATATTGTATTTACTTTGCCACCATGGCCTTTTTTTGTTGCCTTTACCTCCCTTATCTCACCTCATTTGCTCACTTTGTATATAGACTTATTTTTATACCGGTTAAATAAATAAATAAATACGATGTAACCAAATCAGGATGTGTTTTACTTCTCTGTGTAGGTTTGTGCGACGTTGTCCTCTTGTATCAGGGGTAGAGAGGCGGTTTTAAACAAGGCACAGCCGCTATGATGAGACCAGCACCACATCTGAAAACAGACATTATCAAATACATTCATTTATTTATTTGTATACTGACCCATAACAGCAAGTGAAGAGTTACGGTTCTATAATTAAAATGTGAGATATTCAATTTAATCAAATAGCAGACACAAAACGACTTAAAATAAATAAATAAATAAATAAATAAAGATACATACCGGTAATCCCTTTCCCTGGTACTTAGTCAAGTCTTCGTCCGAGACGTTTGTTGGGACTATAAAAAACTGAGGCAACCTGCAGGAAATAGACGTGTCGCGTTGGTTTACTCATAATAGGATTAAAAAACAGGAAACCAGAGGAATCCAAGTTAACTACAGAGTACTTCAACCAACATGTTGATTAGGATGCAACGTCTTGATATGCAACTAGCACGTTACAGCAGTTATATTGATATGTAACTAGCACGTTACAGCAGTTATATTGATATGCACGTTACAGCAGTTATATTGATATGTAACTAGCACGTTACAGCAGTTATATTGATATGTAACTAGCACGTTACAGCAGTTATATTGATATGCAACTAGCACGTTACAGCAGTTATATGATATGCACGTTACAGCAGTTATATTGATATGTAACTAGCACGTTACAGCAGTTATATTGATATGTAACTAGCACGTTACAGCAGTTATATGATATGCACGTTACAGCAGTTATATTGATATGCAACTAGCACGTTACAGCAGTTATATTGATATGCACGTTACAGCAGTTATATTGATATGCAACTAGCACGTTACAGCAGTTATATTGATATGTAACTAGCACGTTACAGCAGTTATATTGATATGCACGATACAGCAGTTATATTGATATGCACGTTACAGCAGTTATATTGATATGCAACTAGCACGTTACAGCAGTTATATTGATATGCACATTACAGCAGTTATATTGATATGCAACTAGCATGTTACAGCAGTTATATTGATATGTAACTAGCACGTTACAGCAGTTATATTGATATGCACGTTACAGCAGTTATATTGATATGCAACTAGCACGTTACAGCAGTTATATTGATATGTAACTAGCACGTTACAGCAGTTATATTGATATGTAACTAGCACGTTACAGCAGTTATATTGATATGCACGTTACAGCAGTTATATTGATATGTAACTAGCACGTTACAGCAGTTATATTGATATGCACGTTACAGCAGTTATATTGATATGTAACTAGCACGTTACAGCAGTTATATTGATATGCACGTTACAGCAGTTATATTGATATGCAACTAGCACGTTACAGCAGTTATATTGATATGTAACTAGCACGTTACAGCAGTTATATTGATATGCACGTTACAGCAGTATATTGATATGTAACTAGCACGTTACAGCAGTTATATTGATATGCACGTTACAGCAGTTATATTGATATGTAACTAGCACGTTACAGCAGTTATATTGATATGCACGTTACAGCAGTTATATTGATATGCAACTAGCACGTTACAGCAGTTATATTGATATGCAACTAGCACGTTACAGCAGTTATATTGATATGCAACTAGCACGTTACAGCAGTTATATTGATATGCAACTAGCACGTTACAGCAGTTATATTGATATGTAACTAGCACGTTACAGCAGTTATATTGATATGTAACTAGCACGTTACAGCAGTTATATTGATATGTAACTAGCACGTTACAGCAGTTATATTGATATGCAACTTGCACGTTACAGCAGTTATATTGATATGCACGTTACAGCAGTTATATTGATATGTAACTAACACGTTACAGCAGTTATATTGATATGCACGTTACAGCAGTTATATTGATATGCAACTAGCACGTTACAGCAGTTATATTGATATGTAACTAGCACGTTACAGCAGTTATATTGATATGTAACTAGCACGTTACAGGAGTTATATTGATATGCAACTAGCACGTTACAGGAGTTATATTGATATGCAACTAGCACGTTACAGCAGTTATATTGATATGCACGTTACAGCAGTTATATTGATATGTAACTAGCACGTTACAGCAGTTATATTGATATGTAACTAGCACGTTACAGCAGTTATATGATATGCAACTAGCACGTTACAGCAGTTATATTGATATGTAACTAGCACGTTTAGCAGTTATATTGATATGTAACTAGCACGTTACAGCAGTTATATTGATATGCAACTAGCACGTTACAGCAGTTATATTGATATGCAACTAGCACGTTACAGCAGTTATATTGATATGCAACTAGCACGTTACAGCAGTTATATGATATGCAACTAGCACGTTACAGCAGTTATATTGATATGCACGTTACAGCAGTTATATTGATAAGTAACTAGCACGTTACAGCAGTTATATTGATATGTAACTAGCACGTTACAGCAGTTATATTGATATGCAACTAGCACGTTACAGCAGTTATATTGATATGCAACTAGCACGTTACAGCAGTTATATTGATATGCAACTAGCACGTTACAGCAGTTATATTGATATGTAACTAGCACGTTACAGCAGTTATATTGATATGCACGTTACAGCAGTTATATTGATATGCAACTAGCACGTTACAGCAGTTATATTGATATGCACGTTACAGCAGTTATATTGATATGCACGTTACAGCAGTTATATTGATATGTAACTAGCACGTTACAGCAGTTATATTGATATGTAACTAGCACGTTACAGCAGTTATATTGATATGTAACTAGCACGTTACAGCAGTTATATTGATATGTAACTAGCACGTTACAGCAGTTATATGATATGTAACTAGCACGTTACAGCAGTTATATTGATATGTAACTAGCACGTTACAGCAGTTATATTGATATGTAACTAGCACGTTACAGCAGTATATTGATATGTAACTAGCACGTTTACAGCAGTTATATTGATATGTAACTAGCCGTTCCAGCAGTTATATGATATGTAACTAGCACGTACAGCAATTATATGATATGTAACTAGCACGTTAACAGCAGTTATATGATATGTAACTAGCACGGTACAGCAGTTATATTGAATGCAACTAGCACGTTACAGCAGTTATATTGATATGCAACTAGCACGTTACAGCAGTTATATGGATATGCAACTAGCACGTTACAGCAGTATATTGATATGCAACTAGCACGTTACAGCAGTTATATTGATATGCACGTTACAGCAGTTATATGATATGTAACTAGCACGTTACAGCAGTTATATTGATATGTAACTAGCACGTTACAGCAGTTATATTGATATGCACGTTACAGCAGTTATATTGATATGTAACTAGCACGTTACAGCAGTTATATTGATATGTAACTAGCACGTTACAGCAGTTATATTGATATGCATGTTACAGCAGTTTTATTGATATGTAACTAGCACGTTACAGCAGTTATATTGATATGCACGTTACAGCAGTTATATTGATATGTAACTAGCACGTTACAGCAGTTATATTGATATGTAACTAGCACGTTACAGCAGTTATATTGATATGCACGTTACAGCAGTTATATTGATATGTAACTAGCACGTTACAGCAGGTTATATTGATATGTAACTAGCACGTTACAGCAGTTATATTGATATGCATGTTACAGCAGTTTTATTGATATGTAACTAGCACGTTACAGCAGTTATATTGATATGCACGTTACAGCAGTTATATTGATATGTAACTAGCACGTTACAGCAGTTATATTGATATGTAACTAGCACGTTACAGCAGTTATATTGATATGCACGTTACAGCAGTTATATTGATATGTAACTAGCACGTTACAGCAGTTATATTGATATGCACGTTACAGCAGTTATATTGATATGCAACTAGCACGTTACAGCAGTTATATTGATATGCAACTAGCACGTTACAGCAGTTATATTGATATGTAACTAGCACGTTACAGCAGTTATATTGATATGCAACTAGCACGTTACAGCAGTTATATGATATGCAACTAGCACGTTACAGCAGTTATATTGATATGCACGTTACAGCAGTTATATGATATGCAACTAGCACGTTACAGCAGTTATATGATATGCACCTAGCACGTTACAGCAGTTATATTGATATGCACGTTACAGCAGTTATATTGATATGCACGTTACAGCAGTTATATGATATGCACGTTACAGCAGTTATATTGATATGTAACTAGCACGTTACAGCAGTTATATTGATATGCAACTAGCACGTTACAGCAGTTCTATTGATATGCACGTTACAGCAGTTATATTGATATGCAACTAGCACGTTACAGCAGTTATATTGATATGCACGTTTACAGCAGTTTATATTTGATATGGCAATCTAGCACGTTACAGCAGTATTGATATTGCCACGTTACCGCAGTTTTATATTGATATGCACGTACAGCAGTTATATTGATATGCACGTTACAGCAGTTATATGATATGCACGTTGACAGCAGTTAATATTGATATGCACGTTACAGCGTTATATTGATATGCACGTTACAGCAGTTATATTGATATGCACGTTACAGCAGTATATTGATATGCACGTACAGCAAGTTATATTGATATGCCACGTTACAGCAGTTATATTGATATGCACGTTACAGCAGTTATATTGATATGTAACTAGCACGTTACAGCAGTTATATTGATATGTAACTAGCACGTTACAGCAGTTATATTGATATGCACGTTACAGCAGTTATATTGATATGCAACTAGCACGTTACAGCAGTTATATTGATATGCAACTAGCACGTTACAGCAGTATATTGATATGCAACTAGCCGTTACAGGAGTTATATTGATATGCAACTAGCACGTTACAGCAGTTATATTGATATGCAACTAGCACGTACAGCAGTTATATTGATATGCACGTTACAGCAGTTATATTGATATGCAACTAGCACGTTACAGCAGTTATATTGATATGTAACTAGCACGTTACAGCAGTTATATTGATATGTAACTAGCACGTTACAGCAGTTATATTGATATGTAACTAGCACGTAACAGCAGTTATATTGATATGTAACTAGCACGTTACAGCAGTTATATTGATATGTAACTAGCACGTTACAGCAGTTATATTGATATGCACGTTACAGCAGTTATATTGATATGTAAACTAGCACGTTACAGCAGTTATATTGATATGCAACTAGCACGTTACAGCAGTTATATTGATATGCACGTTACAGCAGTTATATTGATATGTAACTAGCACGTTACAGCAGTTATATTGATATGTAACTAGCACGTTACAGCAGTTATATTGATATGCACGTTACAGCAGTTATATTGATATGCAACTAGCACGTTACAGCAGTTATATTGATATGCACGTTACAGCAGTTATATTGATATGCAACTAGCACGTTACAGCAGTTATATTGATATGTAACTAGCACGTTACAGCAGTATATTGATATGCACGTTACAGCAGTTATATTGATATGCACGTTACAGCAGTTATATTGATATGCAACTAGCACGTTACAGCAGTTATATTGATATGCACATTACAGCAGTTATATTGATATGCAACTAGCACGTTACAGCAGTTATATTGATATGTAACTAGCACGTTACAGCAGTTATATTGATATGCACGTTACAGCAGTTATATTGATATGCAACTAGCACGTTACAGCAGTTATATTGATATGTAACTAGCACGTTACAGCAGTTATATTGATATGCAACTAGCACGTTACAGCAGTTATATTGATATGCACGTACAGCAGTTATATTGATATGTAACTAGCACGTTACAGCAGTTATATTGATATGCACGTTACAGCAGTTATATTGATATGTAACTAGCACGTTACAGCAGTTATATTGATATGCACGTTACAGCAGTTATATTGATATGCAACTAGCACGTTACAGCAGTTATATTGATATGTAACTAGCACGTTACAGCAGTTATATTGATATGCACGTTACAGCAGTTATATTGATATGTAACTAGCACGTTACAGCAGTTTATATTGATATGCACGTTACAGCAGTTATATTGATATGTAACTAGCACGTTACAGCAGTTATATTGATATGCACGTTACAGCAGTTATATTGATATGCAACTAGCACGTTACAGCAGTTATATTGATATGCAACTAGCACGTTACAGCAGGTTATATTGATATGCAACTAGCACGTTACAGCAGTTTATATTGATATGCAACTAGCACGTTACAGCAGTTATATTGATATGTAACTAGCACGTTACAGCAGTTATATTGATATGTAACTAGCACGTTACAGCAGTTATATTGATATGTAACTAGCACGTTACAGCAGTTATATTGATATGCAACTTGCACGTTACAGCAGTTATATTGATATGCAACTTGCACGTTACAGCAGTTATATTGATATGCACGTTACAGCAGTATATTGATATGTAACTAACACGTTACAGCAGTTATATTGATATGCACGTTACAGCAGTTATATTGATATGCAACTAGCACGTTACAGCAGTTATATGATATGTAACTAGCACGTTACAGCAGTTATATTGATATGTAACTAGCACGTTACAGGAGTTATATTGATATGCAACTAGCACGTTACAGGAGTTATATTGATATGCAACTAGCACGTTACAGCAGTTATATTGATATGCACGTTACAGCAGTTATATTGATATGTAACTAGCACGTTACAGCAGTTATATTGATATGTAACTAGCACGTTACAGCAGTTATATTGATATGTAACTAGCACGTTTAGCAGTTATATTGATATGTAACTAGCACGTTTAGCAGTTATATTGATATGTAACTAGCACGTTACAGCAGTTATATGATATGCAACTAGCACGTTACAGCAGTTATATTGATATGCACGTTACAGCAGTTATATTGATATGCACGTTACAGCAGTTATATTGATATGTAACTAGCACGTTACAGCAGTTATATTGATATGCACGTTTACAGCAGTTATATTGATATGCAACTAGCACGTTACAGCAGTATATTGATATGCACGTTACAGCAGCTTATATTGATATGCACGTTACAGCAGTTATATTGATATTGCAAACTAGCACGTTACAGCAGTTATATTGATATGCAACTAGCACGTTACAGCAGTTATATTGATATGCACGTTACAGCAGTTATTGATATGTAACTAGCACGTTACAGCAGTTATATTGATATGCAACTAGCACGTTACAGCAGTTATATGATATGCACGTTACAGCAGTTTATATTTGATGATGCACGTTACAGCAGTTATATTGATATGCACTAGCCACGTTACAGAGTTATATTGATAGGCAACTAGCACTTTACAGCAGTTATATTGATATGCAAACTAGCACGTTACAGCAGTTATATTGATATTGCCCAACGTTACAGCAGTTATATGATATGCACGTTACAGCAGTTATATTGATATGCACGTTACAGCAGTTATATTGATATGCACGTTACAGCAGTTATATTGATATGCACGTTACAGCAGTTATATTGATATGCACGTTACAGCAGTTATATTGATATGCACGTTACAGCAGGTATATTGATATGCACGTTACAGCAGTTATATTGATATGCACGTTACAGCAGTTATATTGATATGCACGTTACAGCAGTTTATATTGATATGCACGTTACAGCAGTTATATTGATATGCACGTTACAGCAGTATATTGATATGCACGTTACAGCAGTTATATTGATATGCACGTTACAGCAGTTATATTGATATGCCGTTACAGCAGTTATATTGATATGCACGTTACAGCCGTTATATTGATATGTAACTAGCACGTACAGCAGTTATATTGATATGTAACTAGCACGTTACAGCAGTTATATTGATATGCACGTTACAGCAGTTATATTGATATGCAACTAGCACGTTACAGCAGTTATATTGATATGCAACTAGCACGTTACAGCAGTTATATTGATATGCACGTTACAGCAGTTATATTGATATGCAACTAGCACGTTACAGGAGTTATATTGATATGCAACTAGCACATTACAGCAGTTATATTGATATGCAACTAGCACGTTACAGCAGTTATATTGATATGCACGTTACAGCAGTTATATTGATATGCAACTAGCACGTTACAGCAGTTATATTGATATGTAACTAGCACGTTACAGCAGTTATATTGATATGTAACTAGCACGTTACAGCAGTTATATTGATATGTAACTAGCACGTTACAGCAGTTATATTGATATGCACGTTACAGCAGTTATATTGATATGTAACTAGCACGTTACAGCAGTTATATTGATATGCACGTTACAGCAGTTATATTGATATGTAACTAGCACGTTACAGCAGTTATATTGATATGTAACTAGCACGTTACAGCAGTTATATTGATATGTAACTAGCACGTTACAGCAGTTATATTGATATGCAACTAGCACGTTACAGCCGTTATATTGATATGCAACTAGCACGTTACAGCAGTTATATTGCGTACGGCATTGGTCAAACGTTTAAAAATTTGTATAAAATTAAAATGGCCGTACTTTGGAGAGAGCTCAAAGTTGCTGTTCTCCGAGACCAGTCTACAGTTTCCTTTAGTCCTCTTCATGTCCTGAGTCCAGTCCTCCACAGAGTCAAACATCACAGTCTGGTTTTTCCTCTGCAGCTCTGGGGAAACACAAGGTACTGTCATTTTCAATACACCCCCCCCCCTCCCTCACTGTGTGAACAGGTCATAGATAGTCACCACACCGGACAGCATATCTATGTAATCTTCAAAAAAGGCAGTGTTAGACAAAACGGCTCTACAGATCCTACACCGTTTGCACATCTGAGACAGATCTGAGAATACATCTGTATTAGTCATCGTCATTGACGTTTATTATTTTGAACGTCTCATCTCTGCAACTCCACCAAACGGGCTCGGGAGGCGAAGGTTGAATCGCGCGTCCAATGAAACATAACCCGCCAAACCGCGCTTCTTAACACCCGCCTGTTTAACCCCGGAAGCTAGCCGCCGGGTTAAAGAACGAACGATGAGCCAAGTAAAAGAAACCCCCCCCCTCCCTCGGCCAAACCCTCCCCAAACCCGGACGATGCTGGACCAATTGTGAGCCGCCCTATGGGACTCCCGATCTCAGCCGGTTGTGATACAGCCCGGGTCTGTAGTGACGCCTCGATGCCTTAGACCCCCCGGGAGGCCTTGTGCATAGACATTCTGTGATAATGACAGTCATGGCAGTGGTAAGACAGCGTGAACAGAGCTCTGGCTGGGGCATACAGGCTAGCAGATCTCAGAGTTAAGAGTTTTTTCCCCTTTTTAAATTGCTAACATGCATTGGTCAAAACTGAAGTCACATTGGTCAAAACTCTTCACACAGTCAAGCGAAACAGAAGTGTATGTGGACCAAATTGTGAATCTTTTTTTTTTCTTTCATTGCTTTCACACAAAATGCGATCAATGACCACATTCTCTCCAAAATCCATCAACTCTTTTCTCATTCACACTCCACCACCTGTTAATAAACTATATATTTGCAGTACACGTTTTCAAATGCTAAAACACAGTTTCCAATACTGTCAGAAACACATTCAAAACAGAATGATGGTAAATGTCGTGCATTTCTGCAGTAACCAGACGGAAACATATAGAAAACCTCTGTAGAATATTTCATCATTCCAAACACAGCTGAAAGCCGACCCACGAGTCATGTTTTTAAGTCTCGTTACCAAAACAGACAAAAAGACGGCTTCGGGAATGATTTAGTTTGGAAACATGGATCAAGGAAGACAGGTTGGTGGGGGAAAGAAGAGTGGCAGGGAGAGGGAGAGGAAGACCAAGAGCGGTGGTCTCTGATAAGGGCCACAATTACTGATCATGTTGTAAACCTCTCTTTGAGAGGCCGGTTTAAGGATGCAACAAAATCTGCAGCAAACAGTTGCATCAATAGTACGAATTTTCCGGCAAAACAGGTGAGATGTGCATCTTTCAATGATTATTGAAACTACATATTACAGTACAATAACAGTATGTTCACATTTTTTTTACATGTACTGACATTTTGAAATATATTGATTTGTTTTGTGTTTTTCAGTAGGATCCAAAAGGTTACCTCCCACAGGAAGGAGAGGCAGAATATTTTCAGATGCGCAGGAAATTGCCATGGTTGCCATGGTAATTGGCAACAATGGCAATAAAACTGCAGGAAATTGGGGACAAGAGTGCTGGCAGACAATATCACTTGTGGGAATGTGAATACGGTCAGCACAACGACAATTGCCAGAGTCTTAGAGAAACATAAAATAAGGATGAAGCAGCTGTACCCTTTGAGAGAAACGGGGAACGTGTGAAAGAACTCCGGTATCAATCTGTCCAGGTAAGATGTCTGTTCAATAACCAAACAGGATACATACACAGCTATGCATAATGTAAAGTACTGTAAAACTGTACATTACTGTATTTTAGAGAGTAATGGAGATGGAAGCCAGGCAAACTGCACATACATTCATCTTTTGTGGATGAAGCTGGATTCAACCTGGTAAAAACACGTCAGCAGGGGGAAGAAATGGGATTGGACAGAGAGTAACCGTGGATGTCCCAGGCCAGAGAGAGGAGCTAACATCACAATGTGTGCAGCATTGTCCAACGATGGTTTTCTGTTACACAAACCACTCATTGGCCCCCTACAATACAGAGAGACTCATTTATTTTTCTGGATGACCTGCCTTAATCGACTTGTGCCAACGGAGGAGAGAAGGGCAAGAAACTCCCCCTACCTTCGTTGTTGTTGTGTGGGATAATGTGGCATTCCACTACTCCTACTGCAGTCACAGACTGGTTTCCTGCACATCCCAGGATATCAGTACTATTCCTGCCTCCGTACTGCCGTTCCTAAACCCCATAGAGGAGTTTTTCTCTCTGCGTGGAGGTGGAAGGTTTACGACCACCATCCACATGACCAGATGTCCTTACTGGAGGCCATGAATGCAGGATGTGTGGAGACACTTCTCCTGAAGACTGCCAGGGTGTGGAGACACTTCTCCTGGAGACTGCCAGGGTGTGGAGACACTTCTCCTGGAGACTGCCAGGGTGTGGAGACACTTCTCCTGGAGACTGCCAGGGTGTGGAGACACTTCTCCTGGAGACTGCCAGGGTGTGGAGACACTTCTCCTGGAGACTGCCAGGGTGTGGAGACACTTCTCCTGGAGACTGCCAGGGTGTGGAGACACTTCTCCTAAAGACTGCCAGGGTGTGGAGACACTTCTCCTAAAGACTGCCAGGGTGTGGAGACACTTCTCCTAAAGACTGCCAGGGTGTGGAGACACTTCTCCTAAAGACTGCCAGGGTGTGGAGACACTTCTCCTAAAGACTGCCAGGGTGTGGAGACACTTCTCCTAAAGACTGCCAGGGTGTGGAGACACTTCTCCTAAAGACTGCCAGGGTGTGGAGACACTTCTCCTAAAGACTGCCAGGGTGTGGAGACACTTCTCCTAAAGACTGCCAGGGTGTGGAGACACTTCTCCTAAAGACTGCCAGGGTGTGGAGACACTTCTCCTAAAGACTGCCAGGGTGTGGAGACACTTCTCCTAAAGACTGCCAGGGTGTGGAGACACTTCTCCTGGAGACTGCCAGGGTGTGGAGACACTTCTCCTGGAGACTGCCAGGGTGTGGAGACACTTCTCCTGGAGACCGCCAGGGTGTGGAGACACTTCTCCTGAAGACCGCCAGGGTGTGGAGGACACTTCTCCTGGAGACCGCCAGGGTGTGGAGACACTTCTCCTGGAGACCGCCAGGGTGTGGAGACACTTCTCCTGGAGACTGCCAGACATTCCAGAAGATACTTTACAAGATGCATTGCCAGAGAAGACAGAAGTTGTGAATGTTGATGAGAACTTGTGAATGCAGGAGAGAACGAGAACTAGAACCCTCACAGTGCTGTACAGTATGAGTGAGTGATTATACATGTTGTTGATGTTTTTTGTTGTAATTATTACTGCAGTCCAGGAATTTCAGGAATTAGATTTTCCACAAGTAAATTACCATATGCAAAGATATTTAAAAAAAATTAAGTCTATTGAAGCAAATTGCTGCATTTCTGATTCATTCTTGTTACATATACTTTAGTACAGTCAATAAAGTGATAAGGTGTTATTCTATAATGAAATACTGATTTATGTGAAAAATCATACAAAACATCAAAAGAGAAAAGTTCCTCATTTATGTAATGTTCCCTGTTAGTGTTTTTCAGGTCAGTGTGTTACGAGTGACAACATTATGCTTTCTGAGTGAGAATGGTTGCCAGTGTTTTGGTCCAACGAGCTTATTTTGAGACATGTATGAAGTGTTTTGGTGGTTTGAGTGAGTTTTGGAGGTGAGATGAACTGTTTGGCCAAGATGCATGTTGGTAATGCAGACTGTGTGAAGATTGAAGCATGCAGGCTAGCAGATCTGTGTTAATACAAGCCCTGTCTGGGGCATGCAGGCTAGCAGATCTCAGTGTTAATACAAGCTCTGTCTGGGACATGCAGGCTAGCAGATCTGTGTTAATAGAAGCCCTGTCTGGGGCATGCAGGCTAGCAGATCTGTGTTAATACAAGCCCTGTCTGGGGCATGCAGGCTAGCAGATCTGTGTTAATACAAGCCCTGTCTGGGGCATGCAGGCTAGCAGATCTGTGTTAATACAAGCCCTGTCTGGGGCATGCAGGCTAGCAGATCTCAGTGTTAATACAAGCCCTGTCTGGGGCATGCAGGCTAGCAGATCTGTGTTAATACAAGCCCTGTCTGGGGCATGCAGGCTAGCAGATCTCAGTGATAATCCAAGCCCTGTCTGGGGCATGCAGGCTAGCAGATCTCAGTGTTAATACAAGCCCTGTCTGGGGCATGCAGGCTAGCAGATCTCAGTGATAATAGAAGCCCTGTCTGGGACATGCAGGCTAGCAGATCTCAGTGATAATACAAGCCATGTCTGGGGCATGCAGGCTAGCAGATCTCAGTGTTAATACAAGCCCTGTCTGGGACATGCAGGCTAGCAGATCTGTGTTTAATACAAGCCCTGTCTGGGGCATGCAGGCTAGCAGATCTGTGTTAATACAAGCCCTGTCTGGGGCATGCAGGCTAGCAGATCTCAGTGTTAATAGAAGCCCTGTCTGGGGCATGCAGGCTAGCAGATCTCAGCGTTAATACAAGCCCTGTCAAGTCACCGCTCTGTGAACATGCGGCAAGCAATGAGAGGAGACAGAGCGAGACAGGAATTCAACGCCACACTAAACAATGTTGTGGGGCAGCTTCATAGCTGCTAGTCATACTCTCTGTCAATGCCAGTTACCAGTCCATGACCACAAGGAAGAGAGAGGATAGACCCTGACAGAGGAGCTTTGAGGAATGTCGCAGCAGACCTGTCTTGGCCCCAGTGCTGGCCCCAGTGCTGGCCCCAGTGCTGGCCCCAGTGCTGGCCAGGCCAGACAGTCAAAAGGCCCTGTGGAGTCCTGCCTGACGACGAGAGGGAATGTGACAGTGGTCCAACTACAGGGATCTTTCATCACGCCAACAGCTCTGTAAATAGCCCTCCAAACACACTGCCTGTAAGGGCTGGAACCCATCACGGGTAACCATGGTAACGCCACCGCATTCCAGAAAGCTGCTTCGGGGCTTCTCTCACGACTTCAGCCTTCTAACTCACAGAAAATATGCATAAATATTACTGAGAAACAACTAGAATTGAGGTTTCCACACTATAGCTGCCTGGATACGAGGTGTTCTCTACAGTAACTATAGCTACCTGGATACGAGGTGTTCTCTACAGTAACTATAGCTACCTGGATACGAGGTGTTCTCTACAGTAACTATAGCTACCTGGATACGAGGTGTTCTCTACAGTAACTATAGCTGCCTGGATACCGAGGTGTTCTCTACAGTAACTATAGCTACCTGGATACGAGGTGTTCTCTACAGTAACTATAGCTACCTGGATATGAGGTGTTCTCTACAGTAACTATAGCTACCTGGATACGAGGTGTTCTCTACAGTAACTATAGCTACCTGGATACGAGGTGTTCTCTACAGTAACTATAGCTACCTGGATACGAGGTGTTCTCTACAGTAACTATAGCTGCCTGGATACGAGGTGTTCTCTACAGTAACTATAGCTACCTGGATACGAGGTGTTCTCTACAGTAACTATAGCTACCTGGATACGAGGTGTTCTCTACAGTAACTATAGCTACCTGGATACGAGGTGTTCTCTACAGTAACTATAGCTACCTGGATACGAGGTGTTCTCTACAGTAACTATAGCTACCTGGATACGAGGTGTTCTCTACAGTAACTATAGCTACCTGGATACGAGGTGTTCTCTACAGTAACTATAGCTACCTGGATACGAGGTGTTCTCTACAGTAACTATAGCTGCCTGGATACGAGGTGTTCTCTACAGTAACTATAGCTGCCTGGATACGAGGTGTTCTCTACAGTAACTATAGCTGCCTGGATACGAGGTGTTCTCTACAGTAACTATAGCTACCTGGATACGAGGTGTTCTCTACAGTAACTATAGCTGCCTGGATACGAGGTGTTCTCTACAGTAACTATAGCTACCTGGATACGAGGTGTTCTCTACAGTAACTATAGCTACCTGGATACGAGGTGTTCTCTACAGTAACTATAGCTACCTGGATACGAGGTGTTCTCTACAGTAACTATAGCTACCTGGATACGAGGTGTTCTCTACAGTAACTATAGCTACCTGGATACGAGGTGTTCTCTACAGTAACTATAGCTACCTGGATACGAGGTGTTCTCTACAGTAACTATAGCTGCCTGGATACGAGGTGTTCTCTACAGTAACTATAGCTGCCTGGATACGAGGTGTTCTCTACAGTAACTATAGCTGCCTGGATACGAGGTGTTCTCTACAGTAACTATAGCTGCCTGGATACGAGGTGTTCTCTACAGTAACTATAGCTACCTGGATACGAGGTGTTCTCTACAGTAACTATAGCTACCTGGATACGAGGTGTTCTCTACAGTAACTATAGCTACCTGGATACGAGGTGTTCTCTACAGTAACTATAGCTACCTGGATACGAGGTGTTCTCTACAGTAACTATAGCTGCCTGGATACGAGGTGTTCTCTACAGTAACTATAGCTACCTGGATACGGAGGTGTTCTCTACAGTAACTATAGCTACCTGGATACGAGGTGTTCTCTACAGTAATTATAGCTACCTGGATACGAGGTGTTCTCTACAGTAACTATAGCTACCTGGATATGAGGTGTTCTCGCAGTAGGAGAAGGCAAAGAGACATCTCAGGGACTTGGGCTCCAGACAGTGGTGGACAATCCCTTGGAAGATCTAAGAAGGGGAGACGAAGCATGTTTCCAATCAATCAATCAATGAAATCAACCCACCAACCAGATATAATAAATACATTTGTGATTATTGTAAGCAAGGAGCAGTACCTTTTTGGCATCTTCCTCTTTAGAGAAGGACAGAGAGAACTGAAACACCCGCAGGTCTTTACAGTGGATGATTATCTTCGATGGGTATTTGTTCTTCACCAGGCCTCCTGTTATCAGCTTCTTCTTGTCTTCATAACCTGAAGCCACAAAAATGATCAAGACACCAGTGATATATTCTTTAAAAAAAAAAAAAGCAAAAAAAATTATAATAATAAAAAAAATATATCTATTCATTTCAAGACTTTAAAATGACTAGTCAACACTGAATTACAAAATGAATGAAGACTGGAAGAAAACTGAAATATTCAAAACTACATGAAACAAAACAACATTTCAGTAAAGCTGTACCTCCATAGATGTTATCCACACACGAAAGAGGGATGTCATTTTCACCGTAGAGTTTATTTTTGAAGAGCTGGCCCTATGTAAGAAAGAACATTATTAGAAATATATATATATATATATATATATATCCATTCAGACACTTCCAAGAATAAACAACAAGTCTGAGCTCTAATAGCAACACTATGCATGAGTCACAAACTCAGTTCCTCAAAATGGCTTCTGTAATAAAGAAAGTGTGTTTACTTTCTCTCATCGGAGCAGTTCCTCATTCACCATCTGAGTGTGTATTTTGTATTTTATTATAGATCCTCATTACCTTTCTGACAAGGCAGCAGCTACACTTCCTGGGGCCCAGAAAAAAACATGTATTTAAAACATATTTCACAGACTGTGTGCCCTCAGGCCCCTACTCCACCACTACCACATATATACAGTACACAATCCATGTGTACCTGTGTGTATAGTGGGTATGCTATCGTGTGTGTGTGTGTGTGTGTTGCTTCGCAGTCGTCGTTGTTCCATACGTTTTTTTTTAAATATAATTTTACTGCTTGCATCAGTTACTTGATGTGTCTAGTTTAGAGGAACTGCTCATAGCGTGGTAATGAGAAGAGCCATTCGTCTGGATCTCCGTAGTCTGACGAGACATTCTCTCATCCTCTCCTTGAACTGGTCTTCCAAGAACCAGAGAGAAGCTGACAGCAAATTCAACAACACCCATTGATACAAGAGGCAGAGAACCCACTTTAAAAAAACAGCTATTGAGACGCACTAAAAAAAATAATAATAATAATTAATTAAAAAAATTAAAAAAAATCGGTCCATGATGAAGTGACCTATCAAACTGTCCGTTATTCAACGTGACGGCGGTCCTCACCATCTCCTCAGTGGGCGCCTCGTCGCTGACAAAGGACACTCTGAAGTTGGTGCAGAGCAGCGCCCCGAAGACGCCTCGCTGTGACAGGTCATCCTGAGTGTATTTCAACACTGTGCTGGCACTGCAGAACACCACCTCACCTGGAGATGGTACACAGACGACAGACAACAAGAGACAGACGACACAGGAGACAGACGACCCAGGAGACAGACGACCCAGGAGACAGACGACACAGGAGACAGACGACACAGGAGACAGACGAGACAGACGACCCAGGAGACAGACGACCCAGGAGACAGACGACCCAGGAGACACAGACGACACAGGAGACACAGACGACACAGGAGACACAGACGACACAGGAGACACAGACGACACAGGAGACAGACGACACAGGAGACAGACGACACAGGAGACAGACGACACAGGAGACACAGGAGACAGACGACCCAGGAGACAGACGACACAGGAGACAGACGACACAGACGACACAGGAGACAGACGACACAGGAGACAGACGACACAGGAGACAGACGACACAGGAGACAGACGACACAGGAGACAGACGACACAGACGACACAGGAGAGACAGGAGACAGACGACCCAGGAGACAGACGACCCAGGAGACAGACGACACAGGAGACAGACGACACAGACGACAGACGACACAGGAGACACAGACGACACAGGAGACAGACGACACAGGAGACAGACGACACAGGAGACAGACGACACAGGAGACAGACGACACAGGAGAGACAGGAGACAGACGACCCAGGAGACAGACGACCCAGGAGACAGACGACCCAGGAGACAGACGACCCAGGAGACAGACGACACAGGAGACAGACGACACAGGAGACAGACGACACAGGAGACAGACGACACAGGAGACACAGGAGACAGACGACACAGGAGACAGACGACACAGGAGACACAGCCGACACAGGAGACACAGCCGACACAGGAGACACAGCCGACACAGGAGACAGACGACACAGGAGACAGACGACACAGGAGACAGACGACACAGGAGACAGACGACACAGGAGACAGACGACACAGGAGACAGACGACACAGGAGACAGACAGGAAAGTTTTGAGCAAATCAACTTGATGCCAAATGTTTCAATCATGGAGGAAACTCCAGGTTCTGGAGAGAGGAGGAACTTTTCCCAGATGCACCTGGTAACAAGTCTGGATGTTTCTCTTTTCTGGAGGGTTCCTTCTCCGACTTGATTTCCTGTGTGAAATGACGACAAAAACATTCACATTATCACTTTACTACCTCAATAATGTTCAAATATAAGAAAACAAACTAAATCACTCATTCAAAGAGGACTTCCTGTAATGTATACAATTTACCAGGAGAATGAGAAAGCCAAAATGTGGTGACATGTTTTCATGTTATTTTCTCTTGACAAGAAACAGGGTAGTCTGGTTTTGAAATTCCTTATATATAAGGCTCGTTGTAATGCTGTGACCATATATAAGGCTCGTTGTAATGCTGTGACCATAGCCAAGGCTCGTTGTAATGCTGTGACCATAGCCAAAGCTCGTTGTAATGCTGTGACCATAGCCAAGGCTCGTTGTAATGCTGTGACCATAGCCAAGGCTCGTTGTAATGCTGTGACCATAGCCAAGGCTCGTTGTAATGCTGTGACCATAGCCAAGGCTCGTTGTAATGCTGTGACCATAGCCAAGGCTCGTTGTAATGCTGTGACCATAGCCAAGGCTCGTTGTAATGCTGTGACCATAGCCAAGGCTCGTTGTAATGCTGTGACCATAGCCAAGGCTCGTTGTAATGCTGTGACCATAGCCAAGGCTCGTTGTAATGCTGTGACCATAGCCAAGGCTCGTTGTAATGCTGTGACCATAGCCAAGGCTTGTTGTAATGCTGTGACCATAGCCAAGGCTCGTTGTAATGCAGTGACCATAGCCAAGGCTCGTTGTAATGCAGTGACCATAGCCAAGGCTCGTTGTAATGCTGTGACCATAGCCAAGGCTCGTTGTAATGCTGTGACCATAGCCAAGGCTCGTTGTAATGCTGTGACCATAGCCAAGGCTCGTTGTAATGCTGTGACCATAGCCAAGGCTCGTTGTAATGCTGTGACCATAGCCAAGGCTCGTTGTAATGCTGTGACCATAGCCAAGGCTCGTTGTAATGCTGTGACCATAGCCAAGGCTCGTTGTAATGCTGTGACCATAGCCAAGTCTCGTTGTAATGCTGTGACCATAGCCAAGGCTCGTTGTAATGCTGTGACCATAGCCAAGGCTCGTTGTAATGCTGTGACCATATATAAGGCTCGTTGTAATGCTGTGACCATATATAAGGCTCGTTGTAATGCTGTGACCATATATAAGGCTCGTTGTAATGCTGTGACCATATATAAGGCTCGTTGTAATGCTGTGACCATATATAAGGCTCGTTGTAATGCTGTGACCATATATAAGGCTCGTTGTAATGCTGTGACCATATATAAGGCTCGTTGTAATGCTGTGACCATATATAAGGCTCGTTATAATGCTGTGACCATATATAAGGCTCGTTGTAATGCTGTGACCATATATAAGGCTCGTTGTAATGCTGTGACCATATATAAGGCTCGTTGTAATGCTGTGACCATAGATAAGGCTCGTTTTAAAGCTGTCACCATAGATAAGGCTCATTTTAAAGCTATGGGCTTACTGGTTTCCTCATACATCTGACACTTCTGGCCTCACAGAGGAAGTCAACTATTTATGTATTAGTAACTGCAGCCCTCTCATTTCTATCTAAAGTCACAGCTAGGCTTAGCTAATATGAGAGAGTCAAATATAGCCCTATATTCATTCAGAGATAACAACATACAGCTTGGAGAGCGGCCAGAAAGTAGGCTATTCCTCTTTGTAGTAAAACAGAGTGCCATTTTAAAATATATGGATTGATTATTGGAATGTGTGTGAGATGTAGCCCTGTAAATAATCAGTTAGAGAGAGAGAGAGCTACTATATCCAGATAATAGCTCTATATTCAGTTACATCCCTTTCATAGTAACATGTTTTTTTCCCGCCAACTTCACCAGTAGCATATGCTTGTCTCAAAGATTAAGCCATGCAAGTCTAAGTACACTGGCCGGTACAGTGAAACTGCGAATGGCTCATTAACTGGCTGTTTTTCATGGTTTGGGTTAGGTCCTAGTAAAAGGAAATCTCAAACACTAACAGCATACAATGACATTCTAGACGATTCTGCACTTCCAACTTTGTGGCAACAGTTGTTTGGGGGAAAGCCCTTTCCTGTTTCAGCATGACAATGCCGCCATGCAAAAAGCGAGGTCCGTAAATAAAATGGTTTGTCGCGATCGGTGTGGAAGAATTTGACTGGCCTGCACAGAGCCCTGACCTCAACCCCATCGAACACCTTTGTGATGAATTGGAACACCAACTGCGAGCCAGGCCTGATCGCCCAACATCAGTGCCCGACCTCACTAATGCTCGTGGCTGAATGGAAGCAAGTCCCAGCAGCAATGTTCCAACATCTAGTGGAAAGCCTTCCCTGAAGAGTGGAGGCTGTTATAGCAGCAAAGGGGGGGACCAACTCCATATTAATGACTTCCCAGAAGAGTGGAGGCTGTTATAGGAGCAAAGGGGGGGACCAACTCCATATTAATGACTTCCCAGAAGAGTGGAGGCTGTTATAGGAGCAAAAGGGGGGGACCAACTCCATATTAATGCCCATGATTTTGGAAGGAGAGGTTGAGACGAGCAGGGTGTCCACATACTTTTGGTAATGTAGTGTAATAAACATTGCCCAAAACACCTGTAAATACTATGTGAAAGCAGTATTAGAGAGAGGCCTACAACATCAAGGCAATAAGCGACTTGAAAGATAATCAACAGAATACGCTTGTAGTGTTTACAACATTTTACCTCATGTTATCAAGCTGTGTGAGAGTGTGAATCAGCTCTTCGTCTGAACTTTGAACCACGCCATCATGTTGCTGGCTGCTCTTCATCATAATCAAAACGGTAGTTGGCGTAACAGGCAGCACAGTAGCCTAGTTCACACTTCACACAGGGGGCGGCAGGGTAGCCTAGTGGTTAGAGCGTTGGGCCAGTAACCAGCAGGTAGCCTAGTGGTTAGAGCGTTGGGACAGTAACCAGCAGGTAGCCTAGTGGTTAGAGCGTTGGGACAGTAACCAGCAGGAAGTCTAGTGGTTAGAGCGTTGGACTAGTAACCAGCAGGTACCCTAGTGGTTAGAGCGTTGGGCCAGTAACCAGCAGGTACCCTAGTGGTTAGAGCGTTGGGCCAGTAACCAGCAGGTAGCCTAGTGGTTAGAGCGTTGGGCCAGTAACCAGCAGGTAGCCTAGTGGTTAGAGCGTTGGACTAGTAACCAGCAGGTAGCCTAGTGGTTAGAATGTTGGGCCAGTAACCAGCAGGTAGCCTAGTGATTAGAGCGTTGGACTAGTAACCAGCAGGTAGCCTAGTGGTTAGAGTGTTGGGACAGTAACCAGCAGGTAGCCTAGTGGTTAGATTGTTGGGCCAGCAGGTAGCCTAGCGGTTAGAGCGTTGGGCCAGTAACCAGCAGGTAGCCTAGTGGTTAGAGCGTTGGGACAGTAACCAGCAGGTAGCCTAGTGGTTAGAGCGTTGGGCCAGTAACCAGCAGGTAGTCTAGTGGTTAGAGCTTTGGGCCAGTAACCAGCAGGTAGCCTAGTGGTTAGAGCGTTGGACCAGTTACCAGCAGGTAGCCTAGTGGTTAGAGCGTTGGGCCAGTTACCAGCAGGTAGCCTAGTGGTTAGAGCGTTGGGCCAGTAACCAGCAGGTAGCCTAGTGGTTAGAGCGTTGGGCCAGTAACCAGCAGGTAGCCTAGTGGTTAGAGCGTTGGGCCAGTAACCAGCAGGTAGCCTAGTGGTTAGAGCGTTGGGCCAGTAACCAGCAGGTAGCCTAGTGGTTAGAGCGTTGGGCCAGTAACCAGCAGGTAGCCTAGTGGTTAGAGCGTTGGGCCAGTAACCAGCAGGTAGTCTAGTGGTTAGAGCTTTGGGCCAGTAACCAGCAGGTAGCCTAGTGGTTAGAGCGTTGGACCAGTTACCAGCAGGTAGCCTAGTGGTTAGAGCGTTGGGCCAGTTACCAGCAGGTAGCCTAGTGGTTAGAGCGTTGGGCCAGTAACCAGCAGGTAGCCTAGTGGTTAGAGCGTTGGGCCAGTAACCAGCAGGTAGCCTAGTGGTTAGAGCGTTGGGCCAGTAACCAGCAGGTAGCCTAGTGGTTAGAGCGTTGGGCCAGTAACCGACACGTTGCTAGATCATATCCCCCGAGCTGACAAGGTAAAATATCTGTCGTTCTGCCCCTGAACAAGGCAGTTAACCCACTGTTCCTAGACCATCATTGAAAATAAGAATTTGTTCTTAACTGACTTGCCTGGTTAAATAAAGGTAAAATAAATAAAAATAACAACACATTGTTGCTACTCTCTAAACAGAAATGAAAACATCAGGACTCCTTATTAGGAGACACTGTGTCACCGAGGCTGTTCAAACTGGAGGTCGACCGATTAATCGGAATGGCCGATTAATGAGGGCCGATTTCAAGTTTTCATAACAATCGGTATTTTTGGACACCGATTTGGTGATTTTTTTTATACACCTTTATTTAACTAGACAAGTCAGTTAAGAACACATTCTTATTTACAATGACGACCTAGGAACAGTGGGTTAACTGCCTAGTTAACGACACATGGTTGATGATATTACTAGTTTATCTAGCTTGTCTATAATCGATGCGGTGCCTGTTAATTTCTCATCGAATCACAACCTACTTTGACAAACGGGTGGTGATTTAACAAGCGCATTTGCGAAAAAAGCACTGTCGTTGCACTAATGTACCTAACCATAAACATCAATGCCTTTCTTTAAAATCAATACACAAGTATATATTTTTAAACCTTCATATTTAGTTAATATTGCCTGCTAACATGAATTTCTTATAACTAGGGAAATTGTCACTTCTCTTGCTTTCTGTGCAAGCAGTTAGGGTATATGCAGCAGTTTGGGCCGCCTGGCTCGTTGTGAACTGTGTGAAGTCCATTTATTCCTAACAAAGACCGTCATTAATTTGCCAGAATTGTACATAATTATGACATAACATTGAAGGTTGTGCAATGTAACAGGAATATTTAGACTTATGGATGCCACCTGTTAGATAAAATACGGAACGGTTTCGTATTTCACTGAAAGAATAAACATTTTGTTTTTGAAATGATAGTTTCCGGATTCAACCATTTTAATGACCTAAGGCTCGTATTTCTGTGTGTTTATTATATTATAATTAAGTCTATGATTTGATAGAGCAGTCTGACTGAGCGATGGTAGGCACCAGCAGGCTCGTAAGCATTCATTCAAACAGCACTTTCGTGCGTTTTGCCAGCAGCTCTTCGCAATTCTTCAAGCATTGTGCTGTTTATGACTTCAAGCCTATCAACTCCCGAGATTAGGTTGGTGTAACCGATGTGAAATGGCTAGCTAGTTAGCGGGGTGCGCGCTAATAGCGTTTCAAACTTCACTCGCTCTGAGACTTGGAGTAGTTGTTCCCCTTGCTCTGCATGGGTAACGCTGCTTCGAGGGTGGCTGTTGTCGATGTGTTCCTGGTTCGAGCCCAGGTAGGAGCGGGGAGAGGGACGGAAGCTATACTGTTACATTGGCAATACTAAAGTGCCTATAAGAACATCCAATAGTCAAAGGTATATGAAATACAAATCGTATAGAGAGAAATAGTCCTATAATAACTACAACCTAAAGCTTCTTACCTGGGAATATTGAAGATTCATGTTAAAAGGAACCACCAGCTTTTATATGTTCTCATGTTCTGAGCAAGGAACTTAAACGTTAGCTTTTTTACATGGCACATATTGCACTTTTACTTTCTTCTCCAACACTTTGTTTTTGCATTATTTAAACCAAATTGAACATGTTTAATTTATTTGAGGCAAAATGTATTTTATTGATGTATTATATTAAGTTAAAATATGTGTTCATTCAGTATTGTTGTAATTGTCATTATTACAAATAAATAAAATTGTCTGATTAATCGGTATCGGCTTTTTTTGATCCTCCAATAATCGTTACTGGCGTTGAAAAACCATAACCGGTCGACCTCTAGTTCAAACATTCACTAAATCACGTGAATATCCTGTGTATACATTAAGGTCAGCTTCCTATAAACTAGGATGTCATTCAGAGGACACACAAGGAGTTACAAGACTCCGAGATTGCCTTCTCTGCTTACCACCTAAGTGTATTACGGAGCTGGGTTAATAAGTGTTTGGGAGTCAAACTGCAGACCATCAGCCATTACTGTGCCACACGAATATGGACTACTGGGTCCGTCATGTGATGTTCATAAAACGATGTCTTCTTGACAGTGGCATAACAGTATGTTAAGGTTTCCTTCATGGGATTTTGACTATTATTCATTGTAGCGTTCTTAAATATAATAGATATTCTATCATCTTGCCCATTTTAATGCCCTATAAAACAAAATGATATATTGGCTTCTGCACTTTCTGCTGAGGCTTCCCACGGAAGTTGTGCTGTTCCCATATGTCCACACTTCAGATACAGGATATAATGGCTCTATCGTCATTGCGATTCCCATACCGGATAAGATCTAATCTACAATGATTTCAGATGGTGTTTACGGATACAGAAATAGCAACAGTATATTGCATGTTTGACATCTATATTTTCATAGTTTGACTGACTATTCCATGCAGATTTGACAGGTGAAATGTCACGCAAGCTCAATGTAAATAACAACAACAAAAAGGCTGAGAAACAGGAGAAACAATGTTTTAAATGTATGTTGAACTGTGTGGAAGAGTAGTCTCACAACAACAACAGGCTGAGAAACAGGAGAAACCATGTTTAAATGTTGAACTGTGTGGAAGAGTAGTCTCACAACAACAACAACAGGCTGATAAACAATGTTTAAATGTTGAACTGTGTGGAAGAGTAGTCTCACAACAACAACAACAGGCTGATAAACAATGTTTAAATGTTGAACTGTGTGGAAGAGTAGTCTCACAACAACAACAACAGGCTGATAAACAATGTTTAAATGTTGAACTGTGTGGAAGAGTAGTCTCACAACAACAACACTGTTACAGTTGCCTGGGTGTCTGCTGCCAAAATATTACAGAGGGAAAAATAAAGCACGTTATCTTATAGTCATTCAAAACATGACAAGGCACACTATTCTCCGGATAGAAACTCTGTTCCAGGATAAAACATTTATATCGGATAGAAATGCTGTTTTTCTAAAAAAAAAAAACTATGTTGATCGAGCTACAGTAACCATTACCCCGCCCCAATCATGTTAGCTAACCAGATAGCACTAATGCTAACTTGTCCTTAGCAAATAAAAGACAGGCTTTTTTAAACTCTCTGTCTCTCTGTCTCATATCCAACATGCATAAATACGCTAATAAAGCACTATTTAATGAAGAAAATCTAATAAATAAACTTACCTCCGGCGTCACATAAGAAACAAACGAAGGTTTGGCAGATTTCCCACCAGCGCTCCCTAAACTACTCAACATTTCTGTAATTTATAGCTAACAACTAGTCTGTTTCCACTAGTCTGTTTCAACTAGTCTACTTCAACTAGTCTATTTCTCAGCCCCTAAACCCAGGTGGAAACAGGGGACTGAAACAGGAGACTGAAACTGAAGATTAACCTGCTTTGACCAACCAACCCGCCCATCGACCATTCACATTGGCTGAGAATAGATTTATATATATATATCTATCATTATTTATTTATTGCCAAGGAGGCCAAAAAAAAAGATTCTCGTGATTCTATTGGATATGAACGTCTGTCCATCTTGTATTTATGCCAAACTCCCATTCCTCATTTGGGACGGGCCGATACTGACAAAACGTGAGGATTTAATCCATCCCAAAATAATCTGTCAGTGAGACAATACCCTTTTTATTTATATATATGTTTTCGTAAATGTTTAAGTCTGTTAGGAATGTACTGAAATAAAAAGTGGATGCGGTTTTGCATTCAGGAAACTTTGGAGAAAAACCCGATTTAGTTTTAGTTGCATGTTGGTCACAGGCATATCGGCCCTCTCATTGGCTAGAACGGTCCCACCTGATCTCACTTGCCTTCAAAATCATTGAGGACATGGATTTCAGTGTTGAAGCGGGTCACTCGGTTATATATATATATATATAAAAATAATAAATCATCTTTGATTTCAAAGGCCCTGAAAATGGAAACCATCCACTTTTTGAATTATTGCTGAGCTGAGTACAGTACATAAAGACACACCTCACTGCTAGTGTTTCTGTAGTGGTCACAGATTGGTTATATTCTCATGTTGATTTTTAAACATTTATTTCATCTTGAGCTGTAATTTTTTTATTTATTTTTTTAAAACAAAATTAACATTTTGTTTCTTTGATGTGGCAAGTGGTGGTCTAGTATGATTTCATGGTCTGTCAGCAGAGGAAACAGCCAATGGATATCGCATTGTGTGGTCTTCCTGTTTTGAAGGGATAAAAGTACGGTTCTTGTCTAACCTCACTCATCATATCCTGTTGGGACACTGTCAGTAAAAACTGTCTTCTGCACAGAAGGAAATATCTCTCTGGTTCAAATGTTGTTTCATAAAGCCACTTGGGACTTTTATATTACATTACATTTAAGTCATTTAGCAGACGCTCTTATCCAGAGCGACTTACAATATACAGCTGAACATGAAGTGTGGAAAAGTGCTGAGGTGGTATCGCCACACATTGGATGTATATCCTTGGAAATAGGGAGCACAGACCCAAACAACAAACCCCACTTAGTCCAGAAGTCCTTCATTCAGGAAATGTCTTTATTCTGCCCATGGTAAAGTGGAGGTACTAAGACAGACAGAGAGAGACAAACAGGCACAGAGCGAGCACAAAAGGCTGACTGACAGGCAGCGCACGAGAAAGACAGACCGACCAAGAAGGGAGGAGAGAGTCAGACAGACCAAGAGAGAACTTTTGTTTATCCATTTCACTTGCTTTGGCAATGTAAACATATGTTTCCCATGTCAATAAAACCCCTTAGAGAGCGAGACAGAGACAGAGAGACCGAGAGACCGAGAGAGGGAGGAGAGAGGGAGAGAGGGAGAGAGGGAGAGAGGGAGAGAGGGAGAGAGGGAGAGAGGGAGAGAGGGAGAGAGGGAGAGAGGGAGAGAGGGAGAGAGGGAGAGAGGAGAGAGGAGAGAGGGAGAGAGGAGAGAGGGAGAGGGAGAGAGGGAGAGAGGGAGAGAGGAGAGAGAGACCGAGAGACCGAGAGACCGAGAGAGGCAGAGAGACATTAAGGGATCTACATTTAAACAATGTTACACTTGTCTTTTTTACTCCAAATCGGTTTTTCATTTTCTATACATTATTGAAATGAACTATATGTACGCGGCATTAAACCAAGATTTGGGGAAAGCCAATAAATGTCCCATTATAATATGTTAAACCAAAATGTTAAAAGCCATAATACAAATAACAAAATCTGAAAACACGGCCGTGAGTTCTTCCAAACTAAAACACACTTTTTGATCTATTGCAAGATTATCATAGATATATATATATATATTAGAGAGCTACGTTCAAAACAACAAATTAGGAATCAGTGTTTTCCTCAGAAATGTAGTACAACACCACCACAGTTAATAAGGGACCTGTGTTAAACACTAGAACACATTTACAGTCTGGCCTTAAAAATGGGACAAGACCATAGCTTTTACGCTACTTAACAAGCATCATGACACTTAAAAAGATCATATTCAAAATTACAGTTTATAGGAAAATAAAACATTACTGGCGACTGATCGAATTATGGTGTTTCATAAATGGCTATTTAAACTTACAAAAAAAAAAAAAAAACAGCCAACACTGAATGTAATGCAACTATAAATAGCATGCATGTTAGGCATCAACATTTACTGTGATCTTCCTGATCTATCAACAACTGGAAAAAAAATCAAAAAAAAAATCAGATCACTCTAAGTTCACGTTTTCGTAACTCGACAAGACTGGAAAATCTGTTAACCCAAAATAACAAAGACAGACGATAAAAAGTCCCCAAAAAAAGGAGAAGGTTGGGCTACGAAAGCCCCGTTATAACTTCTACTGAAGAAGAAGAAGAGGGGGTCAAAATAAAAATAGGGGAGGGGTAAAAGTAGAATCAGCTAGGAAGGAGAAGTTTATTAGGTCCCAACCACAGGTCATATCAAATCGCTACCAAAACAGAACATCGTGGACAAACTGGGTACTGCAGTCGGCCTATTCAGTCAAGACTGGGTCATATTCATTTGGCACCAAAACGGAAGAAAACGGGACGGACAACAAATGCTCATTTTCTTTAACCCCCTTTTTTTTGCAAAAATGGTTAAAAACATTTTCTGTTACGTGCACAAATGAATAACAACCCCGATTTACTCATGGCTTACAGGACCAGGCCCTGTCCGATGTTGGTCTTGAGCATTTACACAAACCCACCTGTAGGGGACAGATGTACACAGGGCTCGTTCCAGGGCAGACTACATTGCAGTGCAGGCATCAACGAGTGGTTGCACGCCACGTTGGTTATGGTTAGCTCTCATCTTTAAAAAAAAAAAAAAAAAAAAAAAAAAAAAACACATCCAGGCGCCATGAGATCCTTCAGGTGACTGCAATGTAGTCAAGCCTGAAACGTCGACACACACACTACTTTAAATGAATGGGGGTGGAGGTGGTGGAGGGGTGGGACGACAGGTTCTAGTAGCTACTGTCGAAATCCTTCTTGTCCTTCTTCCCTTCGCCCTCGAATCCGTCCGTTCCGTCGCTGTTGTCGCGGCGACGCTTACGGTTGTTGCGGACGTTGAAGCGGGGGTTCATCTGAGGCAGTGGGTCCATGCCCAGCACCTTGTGGATCTGACGGAACGCCAGCAGCCGCAGAGCAAACTGGACAGAAACAGAGTAGGAGACATTATTATTATAGTAAACGTACAGCGTTAACTACATTCAACACCTTTATATTTATAGTGTACCTCAAGAAATTATATATATATATATAAAGTAGGTATGGTGGCAAATACCTTCCATCATCATCATATATTAAAGTTTACTATTTATATATGGCCAGTACCTTAGATTTTTGTTCAGTTACACCACTAAATGTAAAAACGCAACAATTTCAAAGATTTTACTGAGTTACAGTTCATATAAAGGAAATCAGTCAATTGAAATAAATTCATTAGTGCCTAATCCATGGATTTCACATGACTGGGAATACAGATATTCATCTGTTGGTCACAGATACCTTTAAAAACAAGGTAAGGGTGTGGATCAGAAAACCAGTCAGTATCTGGTGTGACCACCATTTGCCTCATGCAGCACAACACATCTCCTTCACATATAGTTGATCAGGCTGTTGATTGTGGCCTGAGGAATGTTGTCCCACTGCTTTTCAATGGCTGTGCAACGTTTCTGGATATTGGTGGGAACTGGAAAACGCTGTCGATCCAGAGCATCCCAAACATGCTCAATGGATGACATGTCTGGTGAGTATGCAGGCCATGGAAGAACTGGGACATTTTCAGCTTCCAGGAATTGTGTACAGATCCTTGCGACATGGGTCAGTGCATTATCATGCTGAAACATGAGGTGATGGTGGCGGATGAATGGCATGACAACGGGCCTCATGATCTCATCACGGTATCTCTGTGCATTCAAATAGCCATTGATACAATGCAATTGTGTTTGTTGTCAGTAGCTTATGCCTGCCCCATACCATAACCCCACCGCCACCATGGGGCCCATACCATAACCCCACCTCCACCATGGGGCCCATACCATAACCCCACCGCCACCATGGGGCCCATACCATAACCCCACCTCCACCATGGGGCCCATACCATAACCCCACCTCCACCATGGGGCCCATACCATAACCCCACCTCCACCATGGGGCCCATACCATAACCCCACCTCCACCATGGGGCCCTCTGTTCACAACGTTGACATCAGCAAACTGCTCGCCCACACGATACCATACACGCTGTCTGCCATCTGCCCGGTACAGTTGAAACCAGGATTCATCCGTGAAGAGCAGACATCTCCCAGAGTGCCAGTGTTCATCATGTTAAAGCATTCGCCCACTGAAGTCCGGTTACGACGCTAAACTGCAGTCAGGTCAAGACCCTAGTGAGGATGACGAGCAGATGAGCTTCCCTGAGACGGTTTCTGACAGTTAGTGCAGAAATACTTTGGCTGTGCAAACCCACATTTTTCATCAGCTGTCCGGGTGGCTGGTCTCAGGCGAGCCAGCAGGGAAAGAAGCTGGATGTGGAGGTCCTGGGCTGGCGTGGTTACACGTGGTCTGTGATTGTGAGGCCAGTTGGACGTACGTAAATTCTCTAAAACGATGTTGGAGGTGGCTTACGGTAGAGAAATTAATGTTACATTTTCCGTCAACAGCTCTGGTGGACAGTCCTGCAGTCAGAATGCCAATTGCACAATCCCTCAAAATGTTGAGACATCTGTGGCATTGTGTTGTGTGACAAAATTGCACATTTTAGAGTGGTCTTTTATTGTCCCCAGCACAAGGCACACCTGTGTAATAATCATGCTGTTTAATCAGCTCCTTGATATGCCACACCTGTCAGGTGGATGGATTATCTTGGCAAAGGAGAAATGATCACTAACAGGGATGGAAACAAATTTGTGCACTAAATTTGAGAGAAATAATCTTTTTGTACAAATGGAATATTTCTGGGATCTTTTATTATTTCAGCTCATGAAACATGAGAACACTTTACATGTTGTCTTTATATTTTTGTTCAATTTATTTAATACATTATATTTACAGTACACCTACTCATTCAAGGGTTTTTCTTTATTTGTAATATGTTCTACATTGTAGAATAATAGTGAAGACAAAACTATAAAATAACCTTCTTGGAATCATGTAGTAACCAAAAAAGTGTTAAACAAATCTAAATATATTTTATATTGGAGATTCTTCAAAGTAGCCACCCTTTGCCTTGATGACAGCTTTGCACACTCTTGGCATTCTCTCAACCAGCTTCACGAGGTAGTCACCTGGAATGCATTTCAATTAACAGGTGTGCCTTGTTAAAAGTTAATTTGTGGAATTTCTTTCCTTCTTAATGCGTTTGTGCCAATCAGTTGTGTTGTGACAAGGTAGGGGTGGTATACAGAAGATAGCCCTATTTGGTAAAAGACCAAGTCCATATTATGGCAAGAACAGATCAAATAAGCAAAGAGAAACGACAGTCCATCATTACTTTAAGACATGAAGGTCAGTCAATGTGGAACATTTCAACAACTTTGAAAGTTTCTTCAAGTGCAGTCGCAAAAACCATGAAGCGCTATGATGAAACTGGCTCTCATGAGGACCGCCACAGGAAAGGAAGACCCAGAGTTCCCTCTGCTGCAGAGGATAAGTTCATTAGAGTTACCAGCCTCAGAAATTGCAGCCCAAGTAAATGCTTCAGAGTTCAAGTAACAGACACATCTCAACATCAACTGTTCAGAGGAGACTGCGTGAATCAGGCTTTCATGGTCAAATTGCTGCAAAGAAACCACTACTAAAGGACACCAATAAGCAGAAGAGACTTGCTTGGGCCAAGATACACGAGCAATGGACATTAGACCGGTGAAAATCTATCCTTTGGTCTGATGAGTCCAAATGTGAGATTTTTTATTCCAACTGTTGTGTCTTTGTGAGACGCGGTGTGGGTGAACGAATGATCTCTGCATGTGTGGTTCCCACCGTGAAGCATGGAGGAGGAGGTGTGGGGGTGCTTTGCTGGTGACACTGTCAGTGATTTATTTAGAATTCAAGGCACACTTAACCAGCATGGCTACCACAGCATTCTGCAGCGATACGCCATCCCATCTGGTTTGCGCTTAGTGGGACTATCATTTGTTTTTCAACAGGACAATGACCCAAAACACCTCCAGGCTGTGTAAGGCCTATTTGGCCAAGAAGGAGAGTGATGGAGTGCTGCATCAGATGACCTGGCCTCCACAATCACCTGACCTCAACCAAATTGTGATGGTTTGGGATTAGTTGTGCCACAGAGTGAAGGAAAAGCAGCCAATAAGTGCTCAGCACATGTAGGAACTCCTTCAAGACTGTTGGAAAAGCATTCCAGGTGAAGCTGGTTGAGAGAATATCAAGACCGTGCAAAGCTGTCCTCAAGGCAAAGGGTGGCTACTTTGAAGAATCTAAAATATATAGTTTGATTTGTTTAACACTTTTTTGGTTACTACATGATTCCATATGTGTTATTTCATAGTTTTGATGTCTTCACTATTATTCTACAATGTAGAAAATTGTAAAAAAAAAAAAAAAAAACCCTTGAATGAGTAGGTGTGTCCAACCTTGTGACTGGTACTGTATAATATTATATACATGCGCCTGTCAGTACCTGGGCACTTGACGTGATGTCCTCTCTGTGCTGCTCTTCCATGGCTGTTAGGGTATCAGTGGGGTTCTTCTCACACGGGTCGACCAATCCCGGGCCACCTAGGAGGACAGACCAACACCTATCAGCACTCTGCTAATGCCAACACACCATTAAACCCCTAACCCAACTACGCAAAAGTCTGTCACCATCGTCCAAAAAGAAATTGGCTCCCAATGACGATATGCAAAATAGTAAAAATGATAATCTGTTAAGACTAACCGGGGAGCAGAATCCCAGAGGAAATACATTCAAACACTCGTCTCAGTGCATCGCCTGGGCTCAGGGGACCAGAGGCACTGTTAATCACCTTCTCTACCAGCAGCTCCATGGCCTTGGGAACGAGAGGGGGGAGGGGGGTGGTGGAGGAGCAGAGGGGGGGTGGAGGAGCAGAGGGGGGGGGGGTGGAGGAGCAGAGGAGGGGGTGGGAGGAGGAGCAGGGGGGGAGACGGGAGGAGGAGCAGGGGGGGAGACGGGAGGAGGAGCAGGGGGGGGAGACGTTTAAACTCCTCATTGAGTGAATCTAAAGAAGTATTTTGGATCTTTCCTTGTCACCTACTAACAACATCTACAAAGAGACATAAAATAAATAAAAAAATGGTATCAACAAGTTCATCCAACTCTGGGGAAGTCGATAAAAGTCTTCAATGCTAATATCCCCAACTATCCCTTTTATTGACCTATATGGTCGGTTTCCCAGACACAGATTATGCCTCGTCCGGGACTAGAAACAATTCTCAACGGACTGGGCTTCATCTGTGTCTAATAAACCGGCCCATTAAAGTCCAATACTTTTCTAACAAACATAAAAAACACTCATGAGATAGTTGTCGACTCTTGCGTTAGCCTGATAAAACTCACCCAGCAGGGGAAGGCAGACCACGTGGGGACTCTCTGACAGAGGTCACGCAGGATACGGATAACAATCACACAGGACTGGAGTCCGTTCGCCCTAGCCTTGTGGAGCAATAACACGTTTAGTCTTAGCGATAACAGACGGAATGCAGACAACATGGACTATTACTGTACATTACAACAGGTCTGTCATAGAGGGCCAAACACTACTGTACACAATGGAAGCTTGTGATAGGTTGATTGAAGACTCAATTAATTAATTGTATACGTAATTGGTTGGAATCAGCTGCCATTTCCAGGAGTATTTCACCTCGTTGTTACATTAGTAAAAAAAAAAAAAAAGAGAGCTCACAGTTTGCAAGATGAAACAAGAAAAGGTTTCAAATTTCCTTGTCATCTTATAAACCCTGACTTCTCAGGTCGATCCAGTGTTTGACAGAAGCGTAAGGTACAGCGTTTGTGTTTGTAAAGAAGATTAAGGTTAGGGACTGTGAGAGGGGAGGGAATCTGCTTTGCCGGTGCGTTAGCTTTTTCTGCCATTTGCAGTGACACAGCGAAACTAAAAAAATTACAAAAATCAGATGTCCCGTTTCTCTCAATCCCTATTCTTCTTATTAAAATAAATACAAAAATCACAAGATACTAAATGCTCAACATAAAAGCTCTTATCAGATCTTATGCAAAGATATCTCTGCAGCCTTATGGAATCATGTTTTAACACTGACAATATAGTCTGGTATGGACGGGGGGGGGGGGGGAAATAAAAATCATACAAGGATGCCAGTTTTTTTTTTTTTGAAAATTATAAAAATCATTAACATACTAAGGTTCAACAATAAATATCAGAAATAAAGATTGAGAATTCAATCTGGTTACATTTAAAATATATATATATAATTCCTTACATGTCTGGCATCATTGAATTTCTCTTTTTCAATCAATAATTAAACTGTTATCAAGTATTACTGTGTTTTTTTTGGAAGGGGGGAAGAGTGTTAAATTCATTATTAAATTCTTTCATTTAAAAACCAAAATTCTAACAAAAAAGGTGCATCTCATAAGGCTACAATAAGAAAGTAAAATGATGTGTCCGAACCTGAAACCACTTAGCGTGGCGCAGAGCCGCTAGAGCGTCAAGGCATTTTAGCCTGTCCAAGACGTCCTCTGGGTCTCGCACCAAGCCCCAGGTTACATCTAAAAACGGATGAGTCGAATTGTCAAAATGGTGGTCGGTTGAGGTGTTGAGGAGGAAGAGGAGGAGGAGAAGGAACGGGTGTTTGACCAGGTAGAGCAAGACTCATTAACAAGAAGATACAAACACATTGCCACACATACCAAGATAAGGTTTCAAGTAAGGAACCAGGAAGTGAACTAGATCAAGTCTGATTGGTTTATTTGGCAGAATGCAACCAATGCGTAACCTGACATCATCGGAGACGTAGTGTCACGTATGTAACGTTAGATTTACGTTGGTGCGAGGTGTTCGGTAGAAGGGAAGGTGAATTACAGGACTGGCGTAAAAATGCTAAACCAAACCTCGGACAGAATAGAAGCAGCATGTGTGATGGGAACAACCACAGCGTCAAAAGCCTGCTCATTATCTAACTCAGCAAAGGCTACCTACCGTAAATTCCGGACTATAAGCCGCAACTTTTTTCCCAGGCTTTGAACCTCGCGGCTTAAACAATGATGCGGCTAATATATGGATTTTTCCCGCTTTTAATTTTTTTTTTCTCCCAAGAAACACATTCTGTGACGTGCTCAGTTTTTTGGCGGCATGAAGCTTTCATTAGACCAATGAAATTGCCGAACGGGTTAAGGTCAAACAACTTTTTTGTTTACCGTTTAGATTAAATCGAGCACTTTCAAACTTCCCATCATTCTGATTACGGTAGTCATTTTGTCACCCTCATCATGGCAAAGACATGGAGAAATGCATATGATGCAGCTTTCAAGTTGAAGGCGATTGATCTGGCTGTTGGAAAAGGAAATAGAGCTGCTGCACGGGAGCTTGGTCTTAATGAGTCGATGAGAAGACGTTGGAAACAGCAGCGTGAGGAATTGACTCAGTGCAAAAAGACAACTAAAGCTTACTGCTAATTTTTTATTTTTGTTACAAGCCGTGTTTCGTTAAAGCGTATTTATTTTTGTTACAAGCCGTGTTTCGTTAAAGCCTATTTATTTTTGTTACAAGCCGTGTTTCGTTAAAGCCTGTGTAAAGTTCATTTGTTTCAATGTACCGGTAGGCACCTGCGGCTTATAGACACGTGCGGCTTATTTATGTTCAAAATAATATATTTTTTTTAATTCAGTGGGTGCGGCTTATATTCAGGTGCGCTTAATAGTCCGGAAATTACGGTAGTAGCTACTGTAAAATGGTACCAACAGTTAGTCATTTCATCATCTAGTCAAATAACTGAACTGTATGTAGGCCTATTGTTATCATGTACTGAAACGTAAGCCTTAAACAGAGAAGTTTAAATCTCAAAACGGTGAGATATAATGTTAGCTTGTTCAAGTAAGCAATGTCACGCCAATCATTTGTCACTTTCAGTCTTAATCTTCTGAGATGATACTGAACGGATAATCTAGGGGGGATTACAATGGGTCATTAGCGCGCCTTAGTCCGGGGCCCCTGGCGCGCCTTAGTCCGGGGCCCCTAATAACAGAAACAAAGGAGAGAGGTCCTGTCAGAACAGGAGTGTGAACTGAGCTGATTTTCTAACAGTGGCATGGCAATGATAGGTGTGGCAAAGTGTTTGGGTGGTGGGGGGGGACCTTGGTCAAAAATCCTTCCGGAGGAGCTGGTTGGCCGGGGGGGGGGCTCGAGGTTTGAACCCTCCCACATACCGGAGATATATTTTTTGAAAGATAAAACAATTTTTAAAAAAGAACAGAGGGCTTTGGACTGGACTGGTAAACAAAACTACAAATTATGTTGTAGCAGAAAAACTACAAACATGGAAGCTCCCAGCAGCAAAGAGAAAGGTTAGTTCGAACATCGTTGCATGCATAACTGGCTGGATTAAAGTCAGTAGGTTGGGCATGAAACCAACAAACAGATAATAAAAACTGTATACTGCTCTGCTGTACTCGGGTCCAACCATAGTCTGCCAAAGCCTTCATCCCTGGCCTACTGAAGTCTACTGCAGGCTGGCCACACAAGAGTCCCCATTTTGCACCTTTATGCTGAAGAGTGTACTTGCCCACTTTCTGAAACTGGATTTAACAAAATGGTAGATGGATACCCTCTCTGGGAAACACCAATCCTATGCTTTCAAATCCATTGACAGAGTATGCAAGTGCACACTTCTGGAATAGGGTGAGATAAAAAAAATGTGGGCACAACAAAAACATAACATAAGAGGCATGCTAGAGAGATACAGGAGCTCAGCAACACTCACTCCCACCCCTCCATTGTCAACGAATGCAGAGAATAGATCATGTGATGAAAAGGGCTTTCACGTCATCTCTTTTTTGTTGTTGTTGGTTTGTTAACAGCATGATTAGCTACAAAAAAAGGACAGATCAGTCTGTGCATAGGCTTCTGTGTGGAGGGGGACACCAGTTCACTCAGGGAGCATGTAAGAACAGATCACCTCCTCGCGACCCAGACCAACATAACATTTGTTTCCTGTGGGGATATGTGAACCCATTTCTTGTGTCTCTGTGTTCTAGAACTGCTTGCTTGCCAGTGTTCTAGAACTGCTTGCTTGCCAGTGTTCTAGAACTGCTTGCTTGCCAGTGTTCTAGAACTGCTTGCCAGTGTTCTAGAACTGCTTGCCAGTGTTCTAGAACTGCTTGCCAGTGTTCTAGAACTGCTTGCCAGTGTTCTAGAACTGCTTGCCAGTGTTCTAGAACTGCTTGCGTGTGTGTGTGTGTGTTCTGTAACCCTGTTCTTTCTGCTCTTTTCATTTGGCCAAATCCTAACCTGACAAACGCCCGCTCAACTCAAACTTCCGCTAAAAATCTCCCCAGTGATGTCAATCTATGCACGATTTGTGCAGAGCTCTGAGTTGTGTGCACGTTTCATAAGTCAGGATTCGGAGCATCGCCGCTTCCCTTCCCAATGGGTCTTTCATTTATTTTTAATATCTGTAGAGAATAACGTTCCTGTGATATATGTAGTTTTGATCTAAGAGTGCTAACGATTGACCGGTGTGGGAGGGTTTATCGTAGTGCTTGTGACGGTGCAACAAACACCCTGGAACACAGGAAACAAAAATTAAATCTTACCTGGGAACTAAAAACTAGTCTGAAAATGCAAACACTGTCCATGCTTTGTTTTTGTAGGGGACAACTTTACAAGACGCACTGTAGGAGAGTTCCAGATAGAGCAAGAGCTACACTGGTGGCACGAGGAACCGTTGAGACTTCACCTGGACTGCTGAGCTCTAACCATGACTACAAAGTCAAGTTTCTACAAATGCTTTTTCCAATGATGAACCTTTATATCATTCAGGTTGGTTTTAAGATACAAAAAAATTAAAAATCAAAAAAGATGGCTTCTCTGCCTTCAAAAACAGGTCTCTTAGACAATTTGAATAGATCCCCAAAACGTTTAACTTCTTTGCATACTTCCCTTTATACACGGTTTATGATATTCCCGTGAGTTAAAACTACAGAATATTGACTATTCAGTCCTTCTCTAATCCCAAAGTTTATTGGACCTAGAATTCCTATCCTAAAAAAGGCCTTTTGAAAGCACACTTAGTAAGAGCACTGTTTTATGATGACCAATCCGGCTTCTTATATCATGACAGAGCTCAAGCGCTTCATTGGTTGAAGTTGAAAATGATAACTAGCATCTATAAAAAATGACCAAAACTATGAGAAAACACTCAACAGGTCAAATTCTGAACTTAGTGCCCGGGGCATACAGCTGGACTTCTCTCAGAACCAAAATAAAATAAAGGTGCCACCAGGGTAGGTCTCCTCAGATAAAAATGGATCTTACAAGGTGCATTCATTCAGGTACTGGGTGAGCGGCGATGTCACTTTAGGAAACATTGGAGAAACAGGACCATTGAAATAGTCCAAAAATGTGCAAACTCCACCCTGAACAAACTAATGCACCCATAGCTAGGTGACACAGCGCGAGAGAGAGAGACAGAGAGAGCGAGACAGAGAGAGCGAGACAGAGAGAGACAGACAGAGAGAGACAGACAGAGAGAGACAGAGAGAGACAGAGAGAGAGAGAGACAGAGACAGAGAGAGAAGGAAGGAGAGGGGGCGATGTCTTTCCAACCTCCGTCCCGTGGCGGGGGTGTGGCTGGGGTCTCCTCCTCTCGGATGCTGGGGGACGTCAGGGTGACCGTGACTGTCATTTTGGGGTCGGCGCCAGACGTTAGGATGATGGAACACTCCTCGACGGAACCCGTCACCTCGTACTTCTCTGGGGTCACCAGCTGGAGCGGAGAGAGAGAGAGGAGGGAGGGAAGAATGGAGAGAGAGAGGAGAGAGAGGGAAGAATGGAGAGAGAGAGAGAGAGAGAGGGAGGTAAGTGTGCGTGTGTGTATGTATCGTTGGTGTGTGTGTATATCGTTGGGGGGTGTGTGTGTGTATATCGTTGGGGTGTGTGTGTGTGTGTGTATCGTTGGGGTGTGTGTGTGTGTGTGTGTGTGTGTGTGTGTGTATCGTTGGGGTGTGTGTGTGTGTGTGTGTGTGTGTGTGTGTGTGTGTGTGTGTGTGTGTGTGTATCGTTGGGGTGTGTGTGTGTGTGTGTGTGTGTGTGTGTGTATTGTTGGGGTGTGTGTGTGTGTGTATCGTTGGGGTGTGTGTGTGTGTGTGTGTCGTTGGGGTGTGTGTGTGTGTGTGTGTGTGTGTATCGTTGGGGTGTGTGTGTGTGTGTGTGTGTATATATCGTTGGGGTGTGTGTGTGTGTGTGTGTGTATATATCGTTGGTGTGTGTGTGTGTGTGTGTGTGTGTGTGTGTGTGTGTGTGTCGTTGGGGTGTGTGTGTGTGTGTGTCGTTGGGGTGTGTGTGTGTGTATCGTTGGGGTGTGTGTGTGTATCGTTGGGGTGTGTGTGTGTGTGTGTGTGTGTGTGTATCGTTGGGGTGTGTGTGTGTGTGTGTGTATCGTTGGTGTGTGTGTATATATCGTTGGTGTGTGTGTGTGTGTGTGTCGTTGGGGTGTGTGTGTGTATATCGTTGGTGTGTGTGTGTGTGTGTGTGTGTGTGTATATTGTTGGTGTGTGTGTGTGTGTGTGTGTGTGTGTGTGTGTGTGTGTATATCGTTGGCGTGTGTGTGTGTGTGTATATCGTTGGCGTGTGTGTGTGTGTGCGTACCACCAGCTGTTTGGGAAGGTGTTCCACTATGCGGCTCAGCAGGTTCTTGGTGGGTTTCTCTGAGCAGAGCAGGACCAGGTTGACGTTGTTGTCTCCACAGAGCAGCAGTCCTTTAGCCAGCACACCCACCCTCATCACCCCCTTCAGAGCTCTACAGGAAGGAGAGCTTCATTAGGTATCTAACGTTAGAAAACAGACTGAAACAGAGCAGCAGTCCTTTAGCCAGCACCCCCACCCTCATCACGCCCTTCAGAGCTCTACAGGAGACAAACGTTCAGGGTTGAGTTTCTCCAACCTTCCATCCATCCCCCCACTCATCCATCTATCCCCCCACTCATCCTTCCATCCATCTATCCCCCCCAACTCATCCATCTATCCCCCCACTCATCTATCCCCCCACTCATCTATCCCCCCACTCATCTATCCCCCCACTCATCTATCCATCCATCCATCCCCCCACTCATCCATCCGTCCCCCCACTCATCCATCCATCCCCCCACTCATCCATCCATCCCCCCACTCATCCTTCCATCCATCCATCCCCCCACTCATCCTTCCATCCATCTATCCCCCCACTCATCCATCTATCCCCCCCACTCATCCTTCCATCCATCCATCCCCCCACTCATCCTTCCATCCATCTATCCCCCCACTCATCCATCTATCCCCCCCACTCATCCTTCCATCCATCCATCCCCCCACTCGTCCTTCCATCCATCTATCCCCTCATCCATCCATCCCCCCCACTCATCCATCCATCCCCCCCACTCATCCATCCATCCCCCCACTCATCCTTCCTTCCCCCCACTCATCCTTCCTTCCCCCCACTCATCCTTCCTTCCCCCCACTCATCCTTCCTTCCCCCCACTCATCCTTCCTTCCACTCTCCTCACCGGTCTTGGGGAATCTTGGGGACCTCTTTTGTATCCTTGTCGTCTCCAGTGGTCTCCTTGGTCTTGTCCTGGTCGATGATGATGTCTGAGACCAGTTTGAGGGCTCTCTCTGTGACGGAGACGATCTTCTGGATGGCCTGCAGCTCGTCCTCAGAGGGGTAGATGGTGGCGTGCTTCGTCATCACGTAACGGTCGTCTGAGGAGTCCGGCCGACGGGGAGGCTGCGAGGTAAAGCACAACGAAAGGTCTCAATGCCACAGCAATGGGAAGGGAGGGATTTGAAATGATTAAATAATGGATTAGAAATGATAAAATCATCCATGGTGCTTACCATATAGTCACTGGAAGCTAAGGCAATAGCTACAGTATGTGTTGTGGAAAATCCTGTGTTTTACAGTTTAAAAGAATTGTCTCTTTGTTATATACTAGTGTTTTTGTCTTTTCTAACCTGATACAAACTTGTATTTGTGTGACTTAAATCATAAGACTGGGCGTGTAGCTAAGATCCGTTTAGGTGCGACCGCAGTATGTGAGACATCACGTGACTTTACTATCTGCAGGAAGTCAGCTGTGTGGAACCTCGCAGGAAGGAGCAGTGTGAACTGACAAAAAAAAAAAAAAACGCAGTTATACGGTCGAGTCTTCTTAATATGCACAGACAAACCAATCAATCGCCTTTCATAAAACTGTTTCCACCCATTTCCACACATCTGCTAAAATGCCACATATAGAAAAAGCACAACTTCTTGGCTAAAAGCAGAGACCCGACTATGTTTGTTAAGCTATCGAACTCTGAAACATTCTTGGCAGTGGTTTAATTCCTTCATTTTTGCAAATCTTAAAAAGTCGTAAGAGGAATCTACAGTCTCTCTCTTCCTGTAGAAATTGCTACCACAATTTGGCAACGAGGATGGGATGGCTAACTCCGTTTGCCGATTGTTCCCGAGGAGACCAAGGTTAACTGCTCGCAAGAAAGCCCACACTCCCAACTAAAACAGAGCAGAAAAGGGATTTGCCTCGGACCTGCTGGGAGTGTCAGTGAGTGGATACGCCCTTCCGGACAGGTGAGACTGATTTTACTTTAAATCAGGTTACTTCCACGTTTCAAAAGTTTGGGGTTTCCACCACTAAAACCAACACAATTTTACAAAACCATTGATTTTGAGTGGAAATATGGTACACGATTAAAAATGTGTTAATTTGTGTAGTGCGAATGCTTTGCAGGTGTTCTGGAACATGTCCAGTCCAGTAAATGTGACAGAAAACAGGAGTCTTACTACTGGTCCCTGTGGCTGAGGGATGGGCATGCCAGGCCGAACCCCCAGTAGTCCAGGTGGGCCAGGGGGCCCTTGGAGGTAAGGTCCGTCCCCTGGCATCCTGGGCCCCCCACGTCTCTCGTCCCAGTGGTGTTGCTCCTCCATACGACGCCAGTACATCTCCTCCTCGTAACGCCTAGAGAGGCAGGCAGGCAGAGAGAGAGAGAGAGAGAGAGACAGAGAGACAGAGACAGAGAGGCAGGCAGAGAGACAGAGAGAGAGAGGCAGGCAGAGAGAAAGAGAGAGACAGAGAGACAGAGACAGAGAGGCAGAGAGACAGAGAGAGAGAGGCAGAGAGGCAGAGAGGCAGAGAGGCAGAGAGAGACAGGCAGGCAGAGAGACAGAGAGAGAGAGACAGGCAGAGAGGCAGAGAGAGAGAGGCAGGCAGAGAGAGAGAGAGAGAGAGAGAGGCAGGCAGAGAGAGAGAGAGAGAGAGAGAGGCAGGCAGAGAGACAGAGAGAGAGAGACAGGCAGAGAGACAGAGAGAGAGAGACAGGCAGAGAGGCAGAGAGAGAGAGACAGGCAGAGAGGCAGAGAGAGAGAGGCAGGCAGAGAGAGAGAGAGAGAGAGGCAGGCAGAGAGAGAGAGAGAGAGAGGCAGGCAGAGAGAGAGGCAGAGAGGCAGGCAGAGAGAGAGGCAGAGAGACAGAGAGAGAGAGGCAGAGAGACAGAGAGAGAGAGGCAGAGAGAGGCAGAGAGACAGAGAGACAGAGAGACAGAGAGACAGAGAGGCAGAGAGGCAGAGAGGCAGAGAGGCAGAGAGGCAGAGAGACAGAGAGACAGAGAGACAGAGAGGCAGAGAGACAGAGAGACAGAGAGACAGAGAGACAGAGAGACAGAGAGACAGAGAGACAGAGAGACAGAGAGACAGAGAGACAGACAGACAGAGAGGCAGACAGAGAGGCAGAGAGACAGACAGAGAGGCAGAGAGACAGAGAGACAGAGAGAGAGAGGCAGAGAGGCAAAGAGACAGAGAGAGAGAGGCAGAGAGAGAGACAGAGAGACAGACAGAGAGACAGAGAGGCAGACAGAGAGGCAGAGAGACAGACAGAGAGGCAGAGAGACAGAGAGAGAGAGGCAGAGAGGCAAAGAGACAGAGAGAGAGAGGCAGAGAGAGAGACAGAGAGACAGACAGAGAGGCAAAGAGACAGAGAGACAGACAGAGAGGCAAAGAGACAGAGAGAGAGAGGCAGAGAGGCAGAGAGGCAGGCAGAGAGAGAGAGGCAGAGAGGCAGAGAGGCAGGCAGAGAGAGAGAGAGAGAGACGGGGAGACGGGGAGACGGGGAGACGGGGAGACGGGGAGACGGGGAGAGGGAGAGGGAGAGGGAGAGGGAGAGGGAGAGGGAGAGGGAGAGGGAGAGGGAGAGGGAGAGGGAGAGGGAGAGGGAGAGACACGTTCATTTTTGGGAAGTATTCACTCAATTGGCATTAGCTAGAGAGACAGAGTTGGTGGTTGCTATTAGTATACTGTGTGTGAGAGACCCACCCTATCTCTCCGTACCTCATCTCCATCCTCCATCTCTCCTCCTCCTCTCTCCTCCTCCAGTACTCTTCCTTCTGCATCTGTTTCCTCATCTTCTCTTCCTGGATCTTCCTGGCTCTGATCGAAGGCTTCACCTCCACCTGTAGCTCCGGGTTCACCTTTTTCTACAAGGGAAGGAACAAAAGTAGGGGGAAATGCGTTATTTTGTGCGTGTCCCCATAACCGCAGGTCTGAGACCAGGGTTTCCCAAACTCCGTTCTGCCCCCCCCTGGGTACACGTTTTGGTTTTTGCCCTCTATCACTACACAGCTGATTCAAATAATCAAAGCTTGATGAGTTGGTATCAGCGGTATAGTGCTAGGGCACAACTCCATGTTTTCCTATGCGGTGTCTCCTGCCCTTCGGTGACTCCACTAACTTTATACTGCAGGCGGTGTCTCCTGCCCTTCGGTGACTCCACTAACTTTATACTGCAGGCGGTGTCTCCTGCCCTTCAGTGACTCCACTAACTTTATACTGTAGGCGGTGTCTCCTGCCCTTCAGTGACTCCACTAACCTTATACTGCAGGCGGTGTGTCTCCTGCCCTTCGGTGACTCCACTAACCTTATACTGCAGGCGGTGTCTCCTGCCCTTCGGTGACTCCACTAACCTTATACTGCAGGCGGTGTCTCCTGCCCTTCAGATGCATCTCTTTGGCGTTGGGATCGTTGAAGCTACATTCACACAGCTTACAGTGGAACCGGATCACCTTGCCTTCGTCGTTACGCACCTACAGATAAGAAATCAATGTTTTATTTATGCATTTTTCTACACCAAAAAAAATAAATAAATGGTATTTGACAATAAGAACTAAGCAATGTTTCAAATACCATTGTTAATATGGAAGTGTTAAATCGTTGGGCTAAGGAGTCACAGGTCATTTTAAGAGTTTGACGCCCTCGTTGCCATTGAATGTACGGCTGTTGAGGCGACTTTTTTCGGGATCTTTAGTCCGTCGGACTAAAAAAAATCCAGAGCTTCTCACAGCGTCTGCGAATGTTCGGATCACGTTCTGATCAAAGCTGAATCAAAAATGTCTGCAAGATCACAATATTCTACATAACATAGTATAATGTTACTGTAAGACAACACCAACAATCTAAAATTTCACCATTTGCCAGAGTAGCCCGTTCTCTAGGAATAGAGCAGAGACTGTGTGTAGAGAATAAATGTGATCCTCACATTAGCAAAAGCTTTGTGAAGGTCTGGATCTTTTGGTCCGGTGGACTAATGATCTCGAAAAACTCGGGTCCACAGCCACAGCCTTGAAGGTAATAACGGCTTAGACCGAGGCTGGGTCATACAGGTGATTTGTCATTTATTTTTTTTAACCCCCCCTTTTTCTCCCCAAATCCGATCTTCTCGTCGCTGCAACTCCCCAACGGGCTCGGGAGGCAAAGGTAGAGTCATCCGTCCTCAGAAACATGACCCGCCGCCAAACCGCGCTTCTTTAACACCCGCCCGCTTAACCCCGGGAAACCAGCCGCAATGTGACCAAGGTCGGCCTGCACTGCGCCCGGCCAGTCACAAGGAGGAGTCGCTAGAGCACAATGAGCCAAGTAAATTCCTCCGGGCCAAACCCTCCCCTAACCCGGATGACGCTGGGCCAAATTGTGCGCATCCCTATGGGACTCCCGATCACGGCCGGCCATTTTCCTCCCTAGGTCAAGAAGGAAGGGCCTTTTGTACACTGATGTCGCAAACAAGCTACTTAGTATCTGTGATAAAAGGGACAAGTTAATTATCTAGAAGCTTTGCCAAATATTTTCTGTCGGACTATTGGAAACTCTACACTCAAGCTGTTTTGATAAAGTATGTTGAATTTGATTCCTGTTAAACCGGGTATAATTAACCAACACGGCAAGACGGGGTGTAGTATATGGCCAATATACCACGGCTAAAGGCTGTTCTTTGGCACGACGCAACGCAGAGTGCCTGGACACAGCCCTTAGCCGTGGTATATTGGCCATAAACCACAAACCCCCAGAGGTGCCTAATTGCTAATTATAAACTGGTTACCAACGTAATTAGAGCAGTAAAAAGTACTTTTTTGGTCATATCCGTGATATACACGGTCTGATATACCACGGCTGTCAGCCAAATCAGAATTCACGGCTGTACTAGAGTTGTCCCGTCTGCTAGCTTTGGCGTCTGATTTGTCTCCGCTTGTCTTTTTTTCAACAAAGCATCTCTTGCCCTAGAGGCTGACCTGATCTGTCTTTGTTACCGTTCACCCTTTAAAATTATAAAAAAATATATCATATATTCTACTACACCTGTGGCAAGACATTCACTCATGTTTTTGGTTCTATGTGATCTCTCTCGTACCTCTTCCACATAGTCGTGTCCAACAGGCTGCACGTCATTCTGCAAAGCGGCCAGGGTAGACAGCAAATCAGAGGACTCGTTCTTAGTCTCCTGAGGTTGGGGGACCAATGAGGGCGGAGGAGGCTTGGATGTCTCCACCTTGGCTTCCTCTGTCACCTTCCCGGTAGTGTGGAGCTTGTTTCCTCCTGGAGACAGAAGAATTGGTACAATTCCAGAATAATAAAAAATGTGGTTCTGATGACTTGCAGCTTTTACAGGGACCAGATGTCTAAAGAGTCTCGCCAGCCAAAGACGAACGTCTAAGGAGCGGCAGGTAACCCAAAGGGTCTCTGGTGTGGGCCGGTAACCCAAAGGGTCTGTGGTGTGGGCCAGTAACCCAAAGGGTCTGTGGTGTGGGCCGGTAACCCAAAGGGTCTCTGGTGTGGGCCGGTAACCCAAAGGGTCTGTGGTTTGGGCCAGTAACCCAAAGGGTCTCTGGTGTGGGCCAGTAACCCAAAGGGTCTGTGGTTTGGGCCAGTAACCCAAAGGGTCTGTGGTTTGGGCCAGTAACCCAAAGGGTCTGTGGTTTGGGCCAGTAACCCAAAGGGTCTGTGGTTTGGGCCAGTAACCCAAAGGGTCTGTGGTTTGGGCCAGTAACCCAAAGGGTCTGTGGTTTGGGCCAGTAACCCAAAGGGTCTGTGGTTTGGGCCAGTAACCCAAAGGGTCTGTGGTTTGGGCCAGTAACCCAAAGGGTCTGTGGTTTGGGCCAGTAACCCAAAGGGTCTGTGGTTTGGGCCAGTAACCCAAACTGGTCTCTGGTTTGAATCCCTGAGCAGACTAGCCGAAGAAAAAAATAAAAATCAGTCAATGTGCACTTCATTTTTTATTTAACAATGTGCACTTAACCCTAATTGCTCCTGTAAGTCGCTCTGGATAATAGCGTCTGCTAAATGACTAAAATTTGAATCAACACTGAACAAAAATATAAAATACAACATCTAAAAAAAAACTGTTGGTCTCTTGTTTCATGAGCTGAAATATCTCAGAAATGTTCCATAAAGCACAAAAAGCTTATTTCTCTCAAATTTTGTGCACAAATTTGTTTACATCCCTGTTAGTGAGCATTTACATTTTAGTCATTAAGCAGACGCTCTTATCCAGAGCGACTTACAGTAGTGAATGCATACATTTCATTTCATTCATGCATTTTTTTTAAATCATTTTTTTTGTACATTTTTGTATGCATGACGACTAACGAAAATACACACCCTAATTTAATTCCACAAAATTATGCGAATTAACCTATAGACCGATAACCGGTCAAATTTATTTTTCGGCAGCTGACCGATTAACCGTTAACATCCCAAAGCAAGCGAGATGGGCAGAGAAATCTGGCCTCAGCCTGACTTTAATCTCAGAGACCAGCAGCGATTCAGTTCTCCATTGGCATGTACTGCCAACACAGCCCAACCGCCAGCCCAGAGCAGTCTCAGCCCCGAGCAGACTCAGCCCCACAGCCCCGAGCAGACTCAGCCCCACAGCCCCGAGCAGACTCAGCAGTCTCAGCCCAGAGCAGTCTCAGCCCAGAGCAGTCTCAGCCCAGAGCAGTCTCAGCCCAGAGCAGTCTCAGCCCAGAGCAGTCTCAGCCCAGAGCAGTCTCAGCCCAACAGGGACCACGTTCCACACGCAATCTCCATTTAAATACATGCTCCGAATTGAAAAGCTAAATTCAAACGTTTCAGTGAATGATTGGATCTTTATTTAGGAGGGATAAAGTGGAATGATGTGGACCCCCCCCACCGGTCCAATTTTAAACACAACAGCCTTACCGACAAAGTTGATCTTGGGAGTGTTGACCTTCTTGACAGCTGTGGTGGCACTGGCTGCTGATAGGTTGTTCCCCACTAGACCCTTCCCCAGTCCGGCCCCCGCGCCACCCTGGCTAACGATGCTAACCGGCTTCAGGTAGGAGGAGTTGGAGGTGGAGCCTGTGGGGGTGGTTGAGGAGGAGGCAGGGGTCTTGGACGAGGCCGTGGTAGAGGTGGTGGAGGTCTGGGTTACTACACTGGGCTCTGTGGAAGGGATGGGCTTCCCCAGCTTGGTGTGGAGCTTCACCACCTGACAAAAACAGAGACAAAATACAACGTTATATACACACACAATGAACAAAAAATGTAAAACCACAGCCTGGGATCGAGCCAGGAAATGTAGTGACGTAGCCAGCAACTATTCCCCCCCCCCAATTGGTAGTTACAGTCTTGTCCTGTCGCTGCAACTCCAGTACGGACTCGGGAGAGGTGAAGGTCGAGAGCCGTGCGTCCTCCGAAACAAGACCCCCCCTAAGAATTTGTTCTTAACTGACTTGCCTAGTTCAATAAAGATCAAACAAATACTGTGGAATAATAGTGAAGACATCAAAACTATGAAACAAATAAGGAGTCATGTTGTAACCAAAAAAGTGTTCAACAAAATCAAAATATATTTTATATTTGAGATTCTTCAAATAGCCACCCTTTGCCTTGATGACAGCTTTGCACACTCTTGACTCTCAACCAGCTTCATGAGGTAGTCACCTGGAATGCATTTCAATTAACAGGTGTGCCTTGTTAAAAGTTAATTAGTGGAATTTATTTCCTTCTTAATGCATTTTAGCCAATCAGTTGTGTTGTGACAAGGTAGAGGTGGTATACAGAAGATAGCCCTATTTGGTAAAAGACCAAGTCCATATTATGGCAAGAAGAGCTCAGATAAGCAAAGAGAAACGACAGTCCATCATTACTTTAAGACATGAAGGTCAGTCAATACGGAAAATGTCAAGAACTTTGAACGTTTCTTCAAGTGCAGTCGCAAAAACCATCAAGCGCAATGATGAAACTGGCTCTCATGAGGACCGCCACAGGAAAGGAAGACCCAGAGTTACCTCTGCTGCAGAGGATAAGTTCATTAGAGTTACCAGCCTCAGAAATTGCAGCCCAAATAAATGCTTCAGAGTTCACGTAACAGACACATCAACAGATCAGAGGAGACTGTGTGAATTAGGCCTTCATGGTCAAATTGCTGTAAAGAAACCACTACTAAAGGACACCAATAAGAAGAACAGACTTGCTTGGGCCAAGAAACACGAGCAATAGACATTAGACAAGTGGAGATCTGTCCTTTGGTCTGATGAGTCCAAATTTGAGATTTTTTGGTTGCAACTGAGTCTTTTGTGAGAGAGTAGAATGGATGATCTCCGCATGTGTTGTTCCACCGTGAAGCATGGAGGTGGTGGTGTGATGGTGCTTTGCTGGTGACACTGTCTGTGATTTATTTAGAATTCAAAGGCACACTTAACCAGCATGGCTACCACAGCGTTCTGCAGCGATACGCCATCCCATCTGGTTTGCGTATTTTATTTAACTAGGCAAGTCAGTTAAGAACAAAGTCTTATTTTACAATGACGGCCTACCCCAGCCAAACGCTGTGCCAATTGTGCACCGCCCTATGGGACTCCGATCACGGCCGGTTGTGATACAGCCGGGATCGAACCAAGGTCTGTAGTGACGCCTCTAGCACTGAGATGCAGTGCCTTAGACTGCTGTGCCACTTGGGAGTGCTTAGTGAGACTATATATTTTGATTTGTTTAACACTTTTTTGGTTACTACATGATTCCATATGTGTTATTTCATAGTTTTGATGTCTTCACTATTATTCTACAAATGTAGAAAATAGTAAAAATAAAGAAAAACCCTGGAATGAGTAGGTGTGTCCAAACTTAATGGATTCGGCTATTTCAGCCACACCTGTTGCTGACGTGTATACAAAGAGCACACAGCCATGCAATCTCCACAGACAAACATTGGCAGTAGAACGGCCCCGTACTGAAGAGCTCTGACTTTCAACTTGGCACCGTCATAGGATGCCACCTTTCAAACAAGTCAGTTCGTCAAATTGACATTATTATTTTTCTTCTTCTTCTTCTTCCATACACTCAGTGGACAAAACATTAGGAACACTTGCTCTTTCCATGACAGATTGACCAGGTGAATCCAGGTGAAAGCTATGATCCCTTATTGATGTCACTTGACGAGCATTAATATTAGCATACGTTATGGAATCAACACGACACTGCAGAGTAACACTGGCCAAAATGACATCATAGACTAAGTGAGTGCCATTGGGTGACCAAAACAGCATCCTTTCCTCACCCAATCCCCAGAGACGTGCCCTGGATGTATTTGATAAGAAGAGTTTTTTTTGTCCTAATGCAAAACGGACATGAACAATACAAAAAAAGGCTAAGTAGAGCCTAGAACCAAATCCATTACACTCAGTGTTCCTGGACCTCTTCTGGGAAGGGGGGGGGGGGTCTAGGCCGGGTAACTCTTAAACCACCGGGACAACCGCGGATGTAAACAAGGGGCTTTATAAATCCCGGGGGCCTACCTTCTGGTGTTTGGCCCCTCTGATGTGTGCAGCGTACGCATCAGCCCCAGTACAGGACACATCGCAGAGCTCACAGCGGAGCTGGTTCTGAGTCCCCCGGGCTGATGCTGATCCTCCACCACTACTACTACTGCTGCTGCTCTGGGAGACTTTCAGGGCCACCTCCTTCTTCTTGTGCTTCTGGCCTTCCAGGTGCTCCTTGTAGGTCTGGGTGGATGAGAGGGAGAAATTAATTCTCTCTAGATAGGTTTAGCTCTATATCAGAGGGTTAGGGGGGGCATATAAAATCTGTCAATGGAATTAATTAATATGGGGGGACAGTGTATTATGAACATACTTGATGAGAAAAAGTAACAAGTAGCATGCATTTCCATACGAACCTAAGGACAGGTAAGGACAGGTAGGTATGAGAAAAGGTCTGAAAAGGCAGGTTAGATGGACAGAAAGAGGTAAAGATGCTGATCTGAAGATAAGTGAAGAGAAGGATGAAAGACTGATGGATTGAGTGAGAGAGAACACCTTTCAGGGTCTCTAAGCTCACCTGGGGGTCCTGGCTAGAGAGGTGTTCTCTAAGCTCACCTGGGGGTCCTGGCTAGAGAGGTGTTCTCTAAGCTCACCTGGGGGTCCTGGCTAGAGAGGTGTTCTCTAAGCTCACCTGGGGGTCCTGGCTAGAGAGGTGTTCTCTAAGCTCACCTGGGGGTCCTGGCTAGAGGTGTTCTCTAAGCTCACCTGGGGTCCAGCACAGCTGATCTTGCAGACATCACAGTAGTGGATTTGTGGTGGTTTGGGAGGCTGCTTGGGTTTCAGCTGCTTACTCTGGTAGTAGGGGGATATAAACATAATATAAAAACACTGACTGGACAAAACATTAAGAACTCTTCTCTTTCCATGGCACAGACTGATCAGGTGAATCCAGGTGAAAGATAATGATCCCTTATTGATGTCACCTGTTAAATCAACTTCAAAATCTGTGTAATGGGCTCCCGAGTGGCGCAGCGGTCTAAGGCACTGCATGAGGCGTCAATACAGTCCCTGGTTCGAATCCAGGCTGTATCACATCCGGCCATGATTGGGAGTCCCATAGGGCCAGCGTCGTCCAGGTTTGGCCGGGGTAGGATGTCATTGTAAACAAGAATTTGTTCTTAACTGACTTGCCTAGTTAAATAAAAGATTAAAGACTACAAGAGGTCCGGCACTGATGTTAGGCTCGCAGTCGGCGTTCCAATTCACCCGAAAGGTGTTTGACGGGGTTGAGGTCAGGGCTCTGTGCAGGCCAGTCAAGTTCTTCCACACTGATCCCAACAAACCATTTCTGTATGTACCTCACTTTGTGCACGGGGGTATTGTCATGCTGAAACAGGAAAGGGCCTTCCCCAAACTGTTGACACAATGTTGGAAGCACAGAATCATCTAGAATGTCATTGTATGCTGTAGCGTTAAAACTTCCCTTCACTGGAACTGAGGCGCCTGAACCATGAAAAACAGCCCCAGACCATTATTCCTCCTCCACCAAACTTTACAGTAGGCACTATGCATTGGGGCAGGTAGCGTTCTCCTGGCATCCTCCAAAACCCAGATTCGTCCGTCTGGACTGCCAAATGGTGAATCACTCCAGAGAACACATTTCCACTGCTCCAGAGTCCAGTGGCGGCGAGCTTTACACCACTCCAGCCGACGTTTGGCATTGAGCATGGTGATCTTAGGCTTGTGTGAGGCTGCTCAGCCATGGAAACCCATTTCATGAAGCTCCTGATGAACAGTTTATTGTGCTGACGTTGCTTCCAGAGGCAGTTAGCAACTCAGTGAGCGTTTCAAATGAGGACCGATTAGATTTTTAAGCGCTTTTTAAAAATCAGCTTCTTGATATGCCACACCTAACATATTCCATTCTTATTTACAATAAAAGTGACACAATACATTCAATTTACCATTCATTTCTATTGGACACAATATAAATCTGAAACACAACCAAAACAAAAAACAGCAAATGCATCCAACACATTTGTAGAGTCACAAGTTTGATGTAATCAATTGCGTGCTATGAATATGGGACCAAATACTAAAACGTTTTACTACTTTAACGCACATAAGTGAATTTGTCCGATACTTTTTGGTCTCCTAAAAAGAGAGGACTACATACAAAACAGTTGACCCGATATGTATGAAAATCCTCTCAGATTAAAGCCAACAGTCTGCACTTTAACCTCACAGTATCAATTCAAAATCCCCAAAAAATAAAAAAAAGTTCTGGAATACCCCCCAAAAAAAACAATTACAAAACATTGTCACTGTCCCGATACTTGGAGCTCACTGTAGTCAGATAACATCGGAAATAGAAATATGACCTGGAAGGGAGGTTTCTTGGTGAAGGAGCTGCCTGTCCATGCTGCTGAAGCAGCTACCGCCGCAACAGCCTGTTTCTGCTGCTGCTGCTGCTGCTGGTAGTAGGTAGAGGCAGCCGAGTACACCGCTGCTTCATAGCCCGAGTACGACGTACCTTGGAGGGAGGGGGAGAGAGAAGAGAGAGGGAGGGGGTTAATTCCCCACACATCTAACTTCCAACTTTGCACAGGCCAGGAGCCGGTTGGGGATACATTACGCGGTGCAATTTACACATTTCCAGTAACAATCCCAGGATTCCTATAGGTTTTCCCCCAGAAGGCTTGGTTGGAGCCAAGAGGATTTCTCAGTTGGAGCTTAATTCCTCCAGAAACCCCCCCCCCCCCCAAAAAAAAATATATCTGGAAAACCTGGGTGGGAATTCTATGGGAAAATTAGGAGAATTTTTCTAAAGTCTAGTTGTATTTGAATTCTTACCGGAGTATGCGACGGGGTTGGTACTATACGTGGGGCTCTGGGAGTACGTGACCGCGTTGGTGGAGTAGGTAGTCGGCAGGTAGTGCATGCTGGTTACGGCTTGCATGTCGTGCTTACCAGAGTACGTGACCGCGTTGGTGGAGTAGGTGGGGCTCTGAGAGTAGGAAGGGACGACGGAGGCCACGGCGGCTACGGGCTGAACGGTGGACACGGGGTAAATGGAGAACGTGGAAGAGGCGGGGGAGGGAGTAACGGGCTTGATGGCCGTCACCTGTCGAGACTGTTGGGTCTGGGTGTAAGGGGTCAGACTGGCCTGGGTGTAGCCTGTCTTAGGTGCTGCAGGAGGAGAGAGAGATTGATGTTGGTCAAGAGTTCCTGTTAAGTACAGTTGACTACTACAATACTGGATAAACATGGGTACAGTACTACAATACTGGATAAACATGGGTACAATCCAGTAGAATACTGCAATACTGGACAAACATGGGTACAGTACTACAATACTGGATAAACATGGATACAATCCAGTAGAATACTGCAATACTGGATAAACATGGGTACAGTACTACAATACTGGATAAACATGGGTACAGTACTGCAATACTGGATAAACATGGGTACAGTACTACAATACTGGATAAACATGGGTACAGTACTGCAATACTGGATAAACATGGGTACAGTAGAATGTTATTGAAATAGTGACTATGGATAAAGGAAAATGATTCATTCTAGGACAACAACCAACATTTATTCAATGAAATGTGTATAAAATCACAAAGGAATAGAAGTGTAGTCGTGCATTGCTTTCGCTCTGGGGTTTTAGGCAGGGTATCTGCAAAGCACTTTGTGACATCTGTTGACGTAAAAAAAAAAAACGTATGTGTCTGAAAAACACACATTTCATTGATCTAGAAACAATCTGAGCACCATCACCTGGAAGGGATTTCTTCCACGTGGCGTCCCAGGTCTGGTAGTACGACTCGGCACTGGGTTGGGGCTGTACGGCTACCGCAGCGGCTACCGCAGAGCTAGCTACGGGTTGCTGGTAGTACTGCTTAGGGTCGTAGGTTACCGCCGGGGCCGTGGACCGTACGTAGGAGTAGGAGTCCTGTAAAACAGAGACACAGTGGAGTCAGGGAAAAGAAACACGGAGGAGGAGGAGTCGTCCTGTAAAAGAGAGACACAGTGGAGTCAGGGAAAAGAAACACGGAGGAGGAGGAGTCGTCCTGTAAAAGAGAGACACAGTGGAGTCAGGGAAAAGAAACACGGAGGAGGAGGAGTCGTCCTGTAAAACAGAGACACAGTGGAGTCAGGGAAAAGAAACACGGAGGAGGAGGAGTCGTCCTGTAAAAGAGAGACACAGTGGAGTCAGGGAAAAGAAACACGGAGGAGGAGGAGTCGTCCTGTAAAACAGAGACACAGTGGAGTAAGGGAAAAGAAACACGGAGGAGGAGGAGTCGTCCTGTAAAACAGAGACACAGTGGAGTCAGGGAAAAGAAACACGGAGGAGTCGTCCTGTAAAACAGAGACACAGTGGAGTCAGGGAAAAGAAACACGGAGGAGGAGGAGTCGTCCTGTAAAACAGAGACACAGTGGAGTAAGGGAAAAGAAACACGGAGGAGGAGGAGTCGTCCTGTAAAACAGAGACACAGTGGAGTCAGGGAAAAGAAACACGGAGTCGTCGTCCTGTAAAACAGAGACACAGTGGAGTCAGGGAAAAGAAACACGGAGGAGGAGGAGTCGTCCTGTAAAACAGAGACACAGTGGAGTCAGGGAAAAGAAACACGGAGGAGGAGGAGTCCTGTAAAACAGAGACACAGTGGAGTCAGGGAAAAGAAACACGGAGGAGGAGGAGTCCTGTAAAACAGAGACACAGTGGAGTCAAAAAAGAAACAGATGACGGGGTGTTTCAGTACATTCAGCATCCTGATTCTTTCACTTTGTTAAATCCATGCTGGGGAATGTGCAGCTGCACACATGGAGAAGGCCCGAAGAAGAGGGAAGTAGCCTTTAGCTACAGGTCATGAGTGAATTAGGGGACATCTTTAAACTAGCAGACAAAGCCAATGTGCTAAATTAAATACATATTTAGTCTAGTCATCACAGCATACGCTGAAAAGTAATTTAAAAAAAAGGCAGTCTGTCAGTAGAGTTGTGATCACTACTGAGAGGAGTTGTCCGGGGTAAAAATAAATCAAAAGCTGCAGTTCTTCTCCATCTTTCAGCCCAACAGCATCTGGGCTCCAGATTGACTTTCACAGAATAAGAAACAAGCAGATGTGAGGTCCAACACCTTGATTCAATCAACTTGAGGTTTCTTGGGGGAAAATAACAACTTCTGTGTGACTTTAAAATCTTTAAAAAATTAAATAAAATAATTAGATATATATATATAAAAAAGGGGACATTCTCAAAAACAAATCCTGAAGCTTCAAATTCATCTCTCCCCCAAAGCTGTTTTGTAACAACTACCTCAGAACACTGGTTTAGGCTTTAAAGCTTTAAAAGATGAAATGAACACTCCAAAATGCTAACATGTTGAATATAACATTGAGGTGGGATGTTAGTTACCTGGTATCCTACCTGGTAGTTCTGGGACGTGACAGGGGGGGGCGGCGGGGGGACGTCCGGCTGGCGTGCATAGCCGTAGTCAGCGGTGGCGTGCGCCGGCTGGTAACCTCCGTAGGCTGCGGCGGTGGCTGCTGCTGCCACGGCGACAGGGGCAGGCCTGGCTACGGCGACCGCGGCGCCGGTGGGCGCGTAGGCTGCTGCCACGGAGTGGGCCGCCATCGGTGCCTGGTGTACGGTGTAGCTGGCCACGGTGGTAGGGTGGGTGTAGGCCACCCCTGCAGCTGGCTGCTGACTGGAGAGGGAGAGAGAGAGGGGAGAGAGAGGGGGGAGAGAGGGGGAGAGATCAGGTCTGGTGTGACTCTGCTGAGAGAAGGAAAGTCAGTACCGAGGCTGTGGCGACATTTTGGTGTGCTGATGTAGGCCTAAGGATGGGTAGGGGGGGGTCCGGAGAGCGTGAGTCAACTTCCCCCTAAGGAATTTGGAGCATTTAAAAACATTTAAAAAATGTACATTAAATAGTAATTTCCTGAAATCTAGAGCAGAGTCTTAAATGTTGGATCCTAAATTAAGTTGAGGTGGTCTCAATGACACATTTTCAGGGGTTAAATTTAGGGGTAATGATTATTCTTAAATTAGTAGGTGTTTTCATGTGGATAATCTATCGAAAAAAAATGTAAACTGGCTAAAATTGTTTGGGTAGAATTCAGAATAATTAAATTACTAGATGTAATGTAGTAGTCCATCTTACTGTAGGATATTTGTAATATGAACTGAACTATGAGCTCGTTTCAGATCGCCATCCCTGACCTTATCCATCCAGATCTGACGACTAGGCTACCAGTCATTCAACATTCCTCGTTGTCGTCGGTGACCTGACTACTATGACATCACTAGCAGCCTACTTGTTGACCTCCAGCTATACGAAGAGAACAAGATCCACAACTGATTAAAACATCCAGACTGTTCAGATTAGTAGGCCAAGCATTAACTTTCTGTGAAGGACAGGTATTAGCGGAACAGCTCTCTACCGCGGCGGGGCATTTAACTAGCTTAACGCCGCACGGTACGTTTCCTTGCTCGTCAATACGCTCATACGGAACCCAAACCGGCTGCGCGCCATCGTGCATAAATATATTTTGTCCCCCCCTACACCAAACGCGATCACGACACGCAGGTTAAAATATAAATTTAAAAAAACTCTGAACCAATGACATAAATTTGGGGACAGGTCGAAAAGCATTAAACATTTATGGCAATTTAGCTAGTTAGCTTGCACTTGCTTGCTAATTTGTCCTATTTAGCTAGCTTGCTGTTGCTAGCTAATTGGTCCTGGGATATAAACATTGAGTTGTTATTTTACCTGAAATGGACAAGGTCTTCTAATCAGACAATTAATCCACACATAAAACGGTCAACCGAATCGTTTCTAGTCATCTCTCCTCCTTCCAGGCTTTTTCCATCTTTGAACTTATATGGTGATCGGCATCTAAACTTTCATAGTATTACCACGACTACCGGCAAAACAGTTTGTCTTTCAATCACCCACGTGGGTATAACCAATGTGGTGATGGCACGTGGGTACCTGCTTCTATAAACCAATGAGGAGATGGGAGAGGCAGGACTTGCAGCGCAATCTGCGTCAGAAATAGAACTGACTTCTATTTTAGCTCGTTGGCGCGCGCGAGCAGTGTGGGTGCAATAATTGAACAACATAGATTTCGAAATTTATTTTGCAACTCTCGTGCACGCGACGCGAGCGGTGTAGTCAGCCTGTTACGCCTACTACCATTACCGATATCAAAGCATGCGTGTTCTCACTTTGTTAACTAAACAACGCTGTTGCTAACTATGAAATAGTGGTTATTTGCTTGACAAACATACACTTTTGGCAAACAGTTCGTTCTCCATTTTCTCTATTCCCCCCTCCCTCACATTAGGATGGAATCAAAGGACGAAGTGGAGACTTGGGCTGCTGCCATCAAGCCCCTTAAGTAGACAGGAATAGACCCCCCCACAATAAACGTAATTATCCACCATCTTTGATAGTACTACGACTACGGGGGGGGGCGTGTCGGAGGAGAGCGAGCTATTTGTTTCTCCTCTCCACTGATTGGCTCAGCTCCAACTTCAGGACAGTTGAGTCAAAAACCACAATGTGCCAACTACAATTAGAGGGCAAAAATCGCCCGCCTCTGGTGTCCCAAGTCTAAAATGAGTCCCTGAGAGGGGAACAATGAAAACAATGCACTGGCATCCAGTTTGAAGGGCCTATATCGTTCATCAATTTATAAATATATATATTTTAGGAAATGAAAGCCAACCTTATATGCTACCATAGGTTTCTAAAATAACCCTGTAGAAAGATGGCAGGCCGTCGGCATGTAAAAAAAAAAAAAAAAAAAAGGAGAACGATTTAAGGAATGCCTTGAATATTTGACAAACACTCACTGAGCGAGCAAGAGAGAAAAATCACTGCATTAAAAATGGGGGGAGCCAGGTGTTGAAATAGGAAAGAGGGCAAGAGAAGAAAAGAACGAGACAGGAAAGAGAAACGAGACAGGAAAGAGAGAGAGCGAGCGCGGAGGGCGAGAGAATGGCGGTATTCAGGAAAATCCTTTGATTATTTCCCTGATGAGCAGCAGACCAAAAGAGGTCTCTTAGTGGAGGAGAGTGCAGTGTGTAGCCCCCTAGCCTATTCCTTCCAACACACAGACTAAGCCTGTGCACTACTGTTGACCAGGTCCGTCTAGTGGGCCCCCGATCGGCGCAGCGATCTAAAGCACTGCATCTCAGTGCAAGAGGCGTCACTACAGACCCTGGTTCAAATCCAGGCTGTATCACATCTGGCCGTGATTGGGAGTCCCATAGGGCAGCACACTGGCAGTCATTGTCAATAAGAATGTTCTTAACTGACTTGCCTAGTTAAAATAAAAAGGTTAAATTACAAAACAAGTTGAAATTGTTGCATGTTGTGTTCATTTTTGTATAGTAGAAGATTAATTGTTGCATGTTGTGTTCATTTTTGTATAGTAGAAGTTTAATTGTTGCATGTTGTGTTCATTTTTGTATAGTAGAAGTTTAATTGTTGCATGTTGTGTTCATTTTTGTATAGTAGAAGTTTAATTGTTGCATGTTGTGTTCATTTTTGTATAGTAGAAGTTTAATTGTTGCATGTTGTGTTCATTTTTGTATAGTAGAAGTTTAATTGTTGCATGTTGTGTTCATTTTTGTATAGTAGAAGTTTAATTGTTGCATGTTGTGTTCATTTTTGTATAGTAGAAGTTTAATTGTTGCATGTTGTGTTCATTTTTGTATAGTAGAAGTTTAATTGTTGCATGTTGTGTTCATTTTTGTATAGTAGAAGTTTAATTGTTGCATGTTGTGTTCATTTTTGTATAGTAGAAGTTTAATTGTTGCATGTTGTGTTCATTTTTGTATAGTAGAAGTTTAATTGTTGCATGTTGTGTTCATTTTGTATAGTAGAAGTTTAATTGTTGCATGTTGTGTTCATTTTTGTATAGTAGAAGTTTAAAAAAAAAGGGTAATAAAAAAATATATATTGATGTAAACCATTTATTGTTATTGCATCAACTCAGTCAATTTAAAATCACAATATGGATTTATTATCCATATAGACTAGCACTAGTGTGACCATTCCTCAAAACATGTAAACATTCAATAGTTGATTTTTCTATGTAGGCCTATTGTCACCATGCACTGACAAACAATGCCTTTCTAATTGCCCCCCCTGGAATTAGGTTCTATTGAATTAAACTAAAAACTCATCTAATTCTTCCTGCCTCTGAATTCCAAGATGTGCAGACAGGTCTAGTCTATAAGAAGAAGGGCATCCATCTTGATGTCAGTCTCAAATGAGTCTGTTAAATAATTCAAAATGGCTGGTCACGATGCCATGTTTTATTAAAATCGTATGTACGGGATACACCAGCCAATGAAATGCTTACTTGCCGGGTTCCTTCTGGACAACGCAACAAAAAAATACAATTATAAAAAGATAATAGGAACATGAAGCAAAAATGTCTCAGTAGAATAGAACAAACATTTTAGCATCAAGTATAATACAGGAAGGCACAATTTATAGTCCAATATTTACACACGTTTTGGGAAAAGGAGCAAGTGTTTAAGTTGTGAAGACGAAGCACCTGACTTAGTAATAGCAGTTGTGATGGACGTGTGTGTGTGTGTGTGTGTGTGTGGAGAATTCAGAGCAGATCAGTCCACTTCAACTGTTCAGCAGTCTGATGGCTTGTAGACAGAAACTCAGAGCCTAAATGGTAATCAGACTTCATGTTCTGATAGCGTTGGGCAGGCGCTAAAGGGAGTGAACAGCTCGTGGCTGGGATGTGTGGGGTCTTTGACGATGCCTTCCTGACTACACCGGGCACGCCATGTTGATTTTGTCCATCCATACCAGACGAGTTCAGGACTCGCAGGTTGAAATATCAAAAAGCACTCTGAACCAACTATATATATAAAAAAATAAAAACATGAAACATTCATGGACATTTAAGCTAGCTAGCTTGCTGTTGCTAGCTAAATTTGTCCTGGGAGATACTTTCTATAGGCCGACTCGTCGTTGATCATCAGGCCTGTAACAGTGGTGTCGTCAGCAAACTGGGAGTTTGTTACGCTTAGCCACGTAGTCGTGGGCGAACCAGGGGTACAGCAGAGGACACACCTCTGTGTTAAGAGTGGAGGAGGTGACGACTACGGTCTGGATGGTAGAGGGGACGACTACGGTCTGGATGGTAGAGGGGACGACTACGGTCTGGATGGTAGAGGGGACGACTACGGTCTGGATGGTAGAGGGGACGACTACGGTCTGGATGGTAGAGGGGACGACTACGGTCTTTGCCGCCAATCCTCAAAGCCTGCGGCCTGCCCCATCAGGAAGACCAGGATCCAGTTGCAGAGGGTAGTGTCCAGAGCTCTGAGCTTGGAGGGAAACAATAGCGTTGAATGCTGAACTGTAGTCTCATTTTGGGTGTTCCTGTTGTCCAGGTGTGTTAGGGGCTGTGTGAATAGTGGTGGAAATAGCATCTTCCATGGATCTGTTGGTAGTGGGAGGCAAATTGGAATGGGTCCAGTGTGCCTAGTATGCTGGCCTTAATGACCAGCCTCTCAAAGCACTTCACATGATGCCCAAGGTGAGTGCGACAGTTATTTGAGCACGTCACCTTGTTTGATCACATTGGGAACTGTGATGGTGTCCTTGAAAACAGGTGGGGACTACAGCCTGGGACAGGGACACGTTGAATGTGTCAGCGAAGATGCCCGCCAGCACGCACTCGGGAGGACGTGGCCAGGGATGCCATTTGGGCCCGTGGCTTTGTGAGTATTCACTCGAGAGTTTCTCACGTCAGCTTCAGAAGGCGAAAGCACCTGGTCGTCCGGAGCAACGAGAGTCTTCCTGGATGGCTCTGCCTCGAAGAGGGAATAGAATGTGTTTAGCTCGTCTGGGAGGGTGGAGTCGGTGGGGATTGGTCTGTAGTCCTTGCAGATGCGCAGAGAGTGTTGTCGGACGTCAATTGAAGTTTGAGTCTATTGTCTTTATGCGTCCCTAATGGTTTTTGAAGGAGGTCGTACCTGCCTTGTAATCCTCGCGCGTCACAGAGTCATCAGGGTTAATTTCTGCTGACACTGAAATGCTGCAGTACAGGTTCGCAGCGTGGTACGGATATCTCTGTTCATCCAGGGTTTTTGGTTGGGGTTTGTCCGGGTTTGTTTTTTGTGGGCAACATCGGGCTGGGCAATATGACCTAAAATTCTTCTCAATTTCCTCAAAATGTATAATAATGACCATTTTCTCCAAATAGTCCAATACACTGAATTTCAAATGGTCAGCAATAAATCTAATTCAGGGCTTGTGAAATTATACCTAAATAAAGCTAAAAAAAAAAGAAATATGAGCCTTCCACAACCATAAGACCCACGAATCATTTGATAGAAATGGTTTAACCTGTTTTTTTTGTTTTGCAATAGTCACCGATCTAGCTTTTAAGTCTATGAAAATACCTTTTGTTAATTTTACCACATCCACACACACATTCACTAATAATGACTAACTTCTTGTGGCATAAAAAAAATATAAAAACACATCTCAAGCGAGCAGCCAGCTAATCTTTACATTTCATGTTTGGCCAACTAGGCTCCATTTGCTAGCTAACAAGGTAAAACAGTTACATTTTTTAGGTACACACCCGTCGGTCTGTCTCGAACAGCATGTTAGCCCGTCCACTTTGTTGAAATCAAGTGGGCCTACCTTATTTCTTAGAATGAGAACAAATTGCCAATTTCTCATAATTGTGTTCTGTGTTTTATAAAATCCTTTGGTTGAAATGCTGCTACATGGAACCACACTTGACAAACTGAAAATTCATTTTTTTTCTTCCCAGAATCAAAAATGTTCATTGATACTCCAGTTTTAGTAGTGTATGATTGGCGATTTGAGGAGTTGAGACATGGGGGGGGTAATCGCTAGAAAAAAAGTTACCTTCTGTATTACAGTAACATAATGCCTCAATGTGTTTGTTTCCATATGACACATTATGTTTGGCCCAAACCTCAAAATTCAAATAGAGAGTTGAAACCGCTTGTCAGCGAGGACGACGTGATCTCTCATCTTTGTTGTGGTTGTTGTATACATACCATTACATTAATACATACATTAAGGCTACCTCAAGTTGCTGCTTGTAGGCAGGAAGTAGGAACAGGGATACGTGATCTGATTGGCTGAAGTGGGGGGGCGGGGGATGGCTTTTTACACGTCACAGATATTTGTAGCCTTCAGAAAGTATTCAGACCCCTTTACTTATCCCACATTGTTGTATTACAGCGTGAATTTAAAATGAATTAGATTCTCTAGCCCAACTTACACACAATACCCCATAATGACAGTGAAAACTTTCAATAAATATGAAATCTAATTTACATCATTATTCATACCTCTGAGTCAATACTTTCTAGAAGCACCTTTGGCAGCAATTACAGCTGTGAGTCTTTCTGGGTAAGTCTAAGAGTTTTCTACACCTGGATTGTGCAATATTTGCCTATTAATCTTTTAAATTCTTGAAGCTCTGTCAAATTGGTTGTTGATCATTGCTAGACAACCATTCAGGTCTTGCCATAGATTTTCAAGTCAAAACTAACTTGGACTTGGTAAGCAACTCCAGTGTAGATTTGTCTTTGTGTTTTAGGTTATTTTCCTGCTGAAAAGGTCACTTTGTATTCAGAACATTTTTTTTGTTGTTGCAGTATTACTTTAGTACCTTGTTGCAAACAGGATGGATGTTTTGGAATATTTATATTCTGTACAGGCTTCCTCCTTTTCTCTGTCATTGAGGTCATTATTGTGGAATCACTACAATGTTGTTGATCCATCCTCAGTTTTCTCCTAATCACAGCCATTAAACTCAGTAACTGTTTTAAAGTCACCATTGGCATCATGTTTCCTTCCTCTCCGGCAACTGAGTTAGGAAGGACACCTGTATCTTTGTAGTGGCTGGGTGTATTGATATACCGTCCAAAGTGTAATTAACTTCAGCTCAAAGGGATGTTCAATGTTTGCTACCAATAGGCGCCCTCCCTTGCGAGGCATTGGAAAACCTCCCTGGTCTTTGTGGTTGAAATTCACTGCTCGACCTTACAGATAATTACATAATCGAACCCACAACCCTGGCGTTGCAAACACCATGCTCTACCAACTGAGCCACAGGAAAGCCAATGAGTCCTTCAGAACCTGCTCCGGGTCAGGCTAACTCAGGGCCGACTCCACGTGAAAACGACTGAGATTAAGGACCAATGAAATCAGATTCCCTCCATCTCGCAAAGATTCCGTCATCATTTGAGGAAGATGACTGATAAAATATTTGTATTAAATTACAAAAATCACATTACACAAACGTATTTTTAACTTTAACCCCCAATGCAACGCTGACTTAATAAAACAAAAGATATCAATAGGAGGGGGGGAGGTGCTTGTGGTCGTGACAATAAGTAATAAAAGACGGCATTTCTAAAATCCTATTTCACAACACAACCTGCTGAATTTGCAATAACTTTTTTTCCCCATTTAAAAATGTTGGCGAATTTTTACATTTTTTTTTTTTTATTTTTATAAAAAGTGTAACTGACTCGACCATTGACTGATGTTGTTTCCGCATTCCCGCAATGACAAGTTCAGTGTTGGACTAGCCATGAGCGACGTGCAGTTACAAGCCCGCTAGAGATAGCAGTTAGTTACCCTTACCAGAAGCCACAGTTCGATCCATGTGGAAAATCTGGTTGAATAGCAGTCAAGCGTCTGTAAAAAAAAAAAACATAAAAAAAGAGACACAGTATTCCCCAACATCCCTCTAAAGATTGGAAGACTTGCTCCGAGTTAACTTTATTTAGGGAGAAAGTTAGACGCACAAATATCATACATCCAATAAATATACATTCCCTGTTACCAGTAATGGTGAGAGGTTAACATGTATTTGGGATATGATATTTGTGCGTCTGACTTTCTCAGTATTCACGATTCAAGTGAAGATTATCCGTAATCATGGTAGCAGCCACTTTAAATGAAGTGTTTAGAAATATATTCTATTCTTATTTACAATAAGTGACACAATATTAACTATTTATTTCTATTGGTGCAATTATTATTTTTTTTTACCTGAAATATAACCAAAACATCAAATTTGTAGTCACAAGCTTAAATGTAGTCATTGATTGCTATGAATGTGACCAAATACTAAACTTTTTACTACACCTAAAATAGGGAGACATGTAATTTTCTAAAAACAGTTCACCTGATATGAAAATACCCTCAAATTAAAGCTGACAGTCTGCACTTAAACATCCTAGTCATTGTATCATTTCAAATCCAAAGTGCTGCAGTACAGAACCAAAAACAACAACATGGGTCACTGTCCCAATACTGTTGGAGCTCACTGTAGTTCTGTTCTTGTCTATTCATGTTCTGTATTATGTCATGTTTTGTTGTGAAACCCCAGGAAGATTACCCACTGCTTTAGCAACATCTAAAATGGGGATCCTAATCACGTCAAAATAATAAAATATAATACATAAAGAGGTAGATTTAGCATAAATCAGACGTTTCAGTTATACCTGATCCCTACCCAAAAACAGCCAACTGCAAAGCAGCAGAAACATGGAGTAGCATTATATATGAAAACATATGAACCATCTTTCATCACAACAGACCATTCCACAAAATGGTAGAATATAATTCTGTCGAGAAACAACACTCAGATTAGTCAAAAAGTAATTTGGGTTTTAATAACTATAAGGGAATTGGCACCAAACTCAGTAAGACAACAAAATAGCACATTTCCTTCTCTGGTTTAATTTATCTGGAGAAAAAATAAAATAAAAAATGGATAGATAAATGCTTAAAAATTTGTGATTTGTGTCATTTGAAAGTTTATTAAAATAAACATTTTTCTACACAAATGAAAATGTCCCATTCATTTCCTTATGGGCGATTTCACACCGTTGGTCTCTATGACAACAGAGGGAAAGGGGAGGCGATGCCGTTTTTGTCCGGTGGCCAGCAAGCTGACAGGGCAGAAAGAGCCACCATGCTCTGCCTGTTAATGCCATGAAGAATAGTCTTGGCTTTCCATCAATGAGCTCTAAGCTGCTGCTACAGGAAACGGGCTTTCACAAAAAAAAGACAGACAGACACAGGAAAAATTTCTGTGAAAAACTTAAAAAAAACAGCACCCCACAACTAAAATGTCATTAAACGTTACCAACTAATAGGCCTATAACTGTTTCTCGTAAATACTGTTGTGTTTTAAAAACGGCACAATCCTCTTGGTACGACAACAGCCAACTAAGTTGTCGACTAAAAGTTGTTTTGGATAGAGATATTGGGAAGCCTTACTACAGCTGTGTTCTAGTAAAACAAAATCATTTTAAGGTGTAAATATTGGGTAGCCAACTACATCTGTGTTCAAGTACTGACTGCTGCTGCCTTTGAACTTCCTGGTTAAATAAATCTACTTCTGCAGGAGAGGTTGACATGAACAGGGGAAAACAAAAATCACTCACTGTGCACAGCAGACCATTTCAAATGAATTGTAGGCTAATACACAGACAATGTGCTGGAATAATGTCTGATACCAAAATGCCTTCTTGGGGAACCCCAGTCAGTGAAACCACAGCTCTTCTGACAAGACCAGAAAGCATCAGAAGAGAAGAAAACAAATCCGCACCTCTGGACTCTAGATTAGCTTTTGGTAGGTTTGTGTACGATAGGTGACAGCAAGATACAGTGTCATGCGAAAGTATTCAAACCCCTTTAGATTTGACATTGTGTTATAAAGTGAGATTTAAAACTTTCATTGTGTGTCAACAATCTACACAAAATAATTAAAAAAATGCCAAAGTGTAAGAAATTCTATTAAAAAGAAGATTAATACAAATTAAATAACAAAGTCATTGCAAAATAACACAAAGACAGTACATTCGGAAAGTATTCAGACCTTGACATTTTGTTATTAAGTTACAGCCTTATTCTAAAATGTATTTAGGTCCCCCCTTGTCAACCTACACACAATATCTCAATGAAAAAGCAAAAACAGGTTTATACATTTTTGCAAATCAACTGAAATATTACATAAGTATTCAGACCCTTTACTCGGTACTTTTGGCAGCAATTACAGCCTTGAGTCTTCTTGGGTATGACGCTACAAGCGTCTGCAGATCCTCTCAAGCTCTGTCAGGTTGAATGGGGAGCATTGCTGCACAGCTATTTTCAGGTCTCTCCAGAGATGGTCGATCGGGTTCAAGTCCGGGGGCTCTGGCTGGGCCACTCAAGGACATTCAGAGACTTGTCTCGAAGCCACTCCAGTGCTTTCTTGGCTGTGTGCTTAGGGTCATTGTTCTGTTAGAAGGTGAACCTTCATCCCAGTCTGAGGTCCTGAGCGCTCTGGAGCAGGTTTTCATCAAGGATCTCTCTGTACTTTGCTCAGTTCATCTTTCCCTCGATCCTGACTATTCTCCCAGTTCCTGCCGCTGAAAAACATCCCCACAGCATGTTTCCACCACAATGCTTCACTGTAGGGATGGTGCCAGGTTTCCACCAGATGTGACACTTTGGCATTTAGGCCAAACAGTTTAATTTTGGTTTCATCAGACCAGAGAATCTTGCCTGAGAGTCCTATTGGTGCCTTTTGGCAAACTCCAAGTGGGATGTCATTAGGGCTGATGCGGTGACCGTATTACCATCACACCGGTGGTCACGAGTCATGAAGGTTTCCACTCAGGTTATGGATGTGTCACTGCAACCTTAAAAGGTTCTCAATGATGTCACCATTGCCCTTGATTCTAAGCAATGGTGTGCTGCTATTTGTATTATTGACTTGGCCAAAGCATTTTATACGGTAGACTATTCCATCCTTGTGAGCTGGCTAAGGAGTATTGGTGTCTGAGGGGTCTTTGGCCTGGTTTGCTAACTACCTCTCTCAAAGAGTGCAGTGTATAAAGTCAGAACATATGTTGTCTCAGCCACTGCCTGTCACCAAGGGAGTACACCAAGGCTCGATGCTAGGCCCCACACTCTTCTCAATTTACATCAACATAGGAAGCTCTCATCCATTTACAGTTGAAGTCCGAAGTTTACATACACTTAGGTTGGAGTCATTAAAACTCGTTTTTCAACCACTCCACAAATTTCTTGTCAACAAACTATAGTTTTGGCAAGTCGGTTAGGACATCTACTTTGTGCATGACACAAGTCATTTTTCCAACAATTGTTTACAGACAGATTATTTCACTTATTATTCACTGTATCACAATTCCAGTGGGTCAGAAGTTTACATACACTAAGTTGACTGTGCCTTTAAACAGCTTGGAAAATTCCAGAAAATGTCATGGCTTTAGAAGCTTCTGATAGGCTAATTGACATAATTTGAGTCAATTGGCGGTGTACTTGTGGATGTATTTCAAGGCCTACCTTCAAACTCAGTGTCTCTTTGCTTGTCATCATGGGAAAATCAAAAGAAATCAGCCAAGACCTCAGAAAAAAAAGAATTGTAGACCTCCACAAGTCTGGTTCATCCTTGGGAGCAATTTTCAAATGCCTGAAGGTACCACGTTCACCTGTACAAACAATAGTACGCGAGTATAAACACCATGGGACCACGCAGCCGTCATACCGCTCAGGAAGGAGACGCGTTCTGTCTCCTAGAGATTAACGTACTTTTGGTGTGAAAAGTGCAAATCAATCCCAGAACAGCAGCAAAGGACCTTGTGAAGATGCTGGAGGAAACAGGTGCAAAAGTATCTATATCCACAGTAAAATGAGTCCTAAATCGACAACCTGAAATACCACTCAGCAAGGAAGAAGCCACTGCTCCAAAACCGCCATAAAAAAGCCAGACTACGGTTTGCAACTGCACATGGGGACAAAGATCGTACTTTTTGGAGAAATGTCCTCTGGTCTGATGAAACAAAAATAGAACTGTTTGGCCATAATGACCATCGTTATGTTTGGAGGAAAAAGGGGGAGGCTTGCAAGCCGAAGAACACCATCCCAACCGTGAAGCACGGGGGTGGCAGCATCATGTTGTGGCGGTGCTTTGCTGTAGGAGGGACTGGTGCACTTCATAAAATAGATGGCATCATGAGGATGGAAAATTATGTGGATATATTGAAGCAACATCTCAAGACAGTCAGGAAGTTAAAGCTTGGTCGCAAATGGGTTTTCCAAATGGACAATGACCCCAAGCATACTGCCAAAGTTGTGGCAAAATGGCTTAAGCACAACAAAGTCAAGGTATTGGAGTGGTCATCACAAAGCCCAGACCTCAATCCTATAGAACATTTGTGGGCAGAACTGAAAAAGCATGTGCAAGCAAGGTGGCCTACAAACCTGACTCAGTTACACCAGCTCTGTCAGGAGGAATGGGCCAAAATTCACCCAACTTATTCTGGGAAACTTGTGGAAGGCTACCCGAAACGTTTGACCCAAGTTAAACAATTTAAATGCAATGCTACCAAATACTAATTGAGTGTATGTAAACTTCTGACCTACTGGGAATGTGATGAAAGGAATAAAAGCTGAAATAAAATCAATCATTCTGAACTATTATTCTGACATTTCACATTCTTAAAATAAAGTGGTGATCCTAACTGACCTAAAACAGGGAATTTTTACTATGATTAAATGTCGGGAATTGTAAAAAAAAAAAACTGAGTTGAAATGTATTTCGCTGAGGTGAATGTAAACTTCCGACTTCAACTGTATATGCAGAAGATACAGTCTTATACTAAGCTGGCCACTCCCCGGATTTTGTGTTAAACGCTCTACAACAAAGCTTTCTAAGTGTCCAACAAGCTTTCTCTACCCTTAACCTTGTTCTGAACACCTCCAAAACAAAAGGTCATGTGGTTTGGTAAGAAGAATGTCCCTCTCCCCACAGGTGTGATTACTACCTCTGAGGGTTTAGAGCTGGAGGTAGTCACCTCATACAAGTACTTGGGAGTATGGCTAGACAGTACACTGTCCTTCTCTCAGCACATATCAAAGATGCAGGCTGAAGTTAAATCTAGACTTGGTTTCCTCTATCAACCTAGCTGCCAAACTAACCCTGATTCAGATGACCATCCTACCCATGCTAGATTACAGAGACATAATTTATAGACCAGCAGGTAAGGGTGCTCTCGAGCGGCTAGATGTTCTTTACCATTCGGCCATCAGATTTGCCACCAATGCTCCTTATAGGACACATCACTGCCCTCTATGCTCCTCTGTAAACTGGTCATCTCTGTATAGCGGTCGCAAGAGCCACTGGTTGATGCTTATTTATAAAACCCTCTTAGGCCTCACTCCCCCCTATCTGAGATATCTACTGCAGTCCTCATCCTCCACATACAACACCCGTTCTGACAGTCACATTCTGTTAAAGATCCCCAAAGCACACACATCCCTGGGTCGCTCCTATTTTCAGTTCGCTGCAGCTAGCGACTGGAACGAGCTGCAACAAACACTCAAACTGGACAGTTTTATCTCAATCTCTTCATTCAAAGACTCAATCATGGACACTCTTACTGACAGTTGTGGCTGCTTTGTGTGATGTATTGTTGTCTCTACCTTCTTGCCCTTTGTGCTGTTATCTGTGCCCAATAACGGTTTGTACCATGCTGTGTTGCTTCCATGCTGTGTTGCTACCATGCTGTGTTGCTACCATGCTGTGTTGCTACCATGCTGTGTTGTCATGCGCTGCTGCCTTGCTATGTTGTTGTCTTAGGTCTCTCTTTATGTAGTGTTGTCTGTCTTGTCGTGATGAGTGTTTTATCCTATATTTATTTTTTATCCCAGCCCTCGTCCCCACAGGAGGCCTTTTGATAGGCCGTCATTGTAAATAAGAATTTGTTCTTCACTGACTTGCCTAGTTAAAAAGGTTAAAAAAAAAAAGTAGTATTTTTTTTTTAAACTACATTTATTTTTCCAGCCGAGCTACATTTAGTTTCAGGACTGGGTTTTATTTGAACGTTACCGCCGACCAGCATGCCATTGTTTATTAAAAATCAGAAACCGCTGCAAAGTTGAAGGCTATTCATGGTCAATTTGTATCTACACAAGTCAGGTCATTTATACTGAACAGAGCTGTTGACAATGACCTGAGTGTTTATAGTGGAACTACCTACCCCCACCTACCGTCAACCAATCATGTCAATGTGGAGCTAACAGAGCCCCCTCCGCATTGTCACAAAAATGTGGGGTATGGAGATCAATTAGGCATCTGCATGCTTCGCTCACACCCTCCATACGCAGCCCCCCCGACCATATTTTTTGGATCAAGCATAAACTGGCGGATTTGCAGCCGCAAGTTATGGAAGATGACAAAACAGCTAACATTAGGGAGGTTATAATGTTATTTTTCCACTGTCTTTTTACTGTTGTTTTTATTTCTTTACTTATGTTGTTCACCTAATACCTTTTTTTTTTTTACTTATAAAATCACACTGTTGGTTAGGGCCTGTAAGTAAGCATTTTACTGTAAGGTAGTAGTCGGCGCGCTAAACAAATAAACTTTACATTTGATTAGCGAGATAGCTAGTTTGCTAATGTTCCCATGCTAGCTACACTGACAGGTGTCATTGCCATATTTGTTGATGTTTATTCCTAGTCACCATGCTTCTACATCTGCATTGCTTACTGTTCAGGGTTTTAGGCTGGGTGTCTGTATAGCACTGTGACATCAGCTGATGTAAAAAGGGGCTTTATAAAAAAATTGATTAATGATTAACTCCATGCGTAAATTTCCACAACCAATTATTGAATATGTATAAGTAACCTTTCAAATTAAATCGGAGGTGGAACCTAAACGTGCATTTTTCACCCCCCCCCCCCCCCACCACCCACATCTAGGACAGGATATTACAGCAAAGTAGAGGCCGCAACTTCCATTTGGAGGGGATCCTTTAAAGGTCCGGGATCCTTGGGACGTGTGCCTCCCTTCCTCCTCCCCTCCATTGGAGTATTATTTTTATTTTATTTAATTATTGGTTAGGTAAGGGTTATGGTTAAAGGGTAGTGAAGGTCCTAATGATCCCTGATAACACCGACAGTCCTTTAATTAAAAAAAAAAGATTCTCCCGTGGTGATGGATCGCATATTTCCAATTCCAAGGAGTCATATCCTTCCTACCTGTACTGTGCAGCACCACCGTGGGTAAATCCAAAGTAGTTGCCGGTAGCCATTTTGGCATCTTCACCAAGCCGGCTGGGCACTGCAGAAAAGGGACAGATACATAAAAGAAGGTGAACGGTGGGCTAGCGCTGGTTAGCTAGCTACTGTTTGAAGCAAGACCCCCCCCTTTCTCATACAGTGCAATGCAGAGGCGTAAAACAGGCAGAAAGAGCACCTCAAGGACACACCGACCAAAAACCCCCAGCTTTCCCCGTAAAAAATGTTATAAATTATTAATTGATAGTCTTGTTAGCTATTTAATCGTTTTTTTTTTATTAAATTTATTTTTTTATATAAAACGTTAACTCACCATAGGTGAAGGAGACCACTGGACATATAGGAATCATTGGGGGTTCGTATTTTCTGACGAACTGTTGTCTTGTAAACCCTGCGTATTTATATGAGAAGGTCGGACCAGGAAATGGACCTGGCGCGCATGCGCTGTGCATGCAGATGTTCATGGGAATTGTAGTTCTACTAGACCTATTATTTATTTTTGTACATTTATTTTTTATCGATGTCGACGGACTTGGCCAAACCATAATATTAAATTATCAGTGGTGGAAAAAGTACCCAGTTGTCATACTTAATAATAATAATAGAAAATGACTCTAGTAAAAATGAAAGTCACCCTGTAAGATACTACTTGAGTAAAAGTCAAAAAAGTATTTGATATTACGTAGTGTATATTTTCGCTACACCCGCAATAACATCTGCTAAACATGTGTATGTGACAAATAACATTTGATTTGATTTTTAAGTTTCAAAAGTAAATTAAATTGATAAAATATTCTTAAGAATCAAAAGTAAACGTATGAATAAGTTCAAATTCCTTATATTAAGCAAACGAGACGGCACCATTTCATTTTTGTTTTAATTTTTTTTAATGAATGCATGGCCAGGGGCACACCAACACTTAGACATCATTTACAAACGAAGCAATTGTGTTTAGTGAGTCCGCCAGATCAGAGGCAGTTGCATTTTGGGATGTTCTCTTGATTAGTGTGTTAATTGGACCATTTTCCTGTCCTGCTAAGCATTCAAAATGTAACTAGTACTCTTGGGTGTCAGGGAAAATGTATGTAGTAAAAAGAACATTATTTTCTTTAGGAATGTAGTGAAGTAAAAGTTGTCAAAAATATAAATGGTAAAGTAAACTCGTTAAGTAGTACTTTCAAGTATTTTTTACTTAAGAACTTTACACCGCTGCAAATAATAGACGATTTATATTAAATGTATCTATGCATTGTGTCTAACTATTATAACTATTATAAGGAAATTAACAACATAATTTGGTTATATTTTTCTCTTACAAAAGTATTGCAGCAAATTCAGGGTGGTAGTCCCACTGGGACTCGTACCACAGGAGGTTGGTGGCACCTTAACTGGGGCTCGGGGTAATGGCTGGAGTGGAATAAGTGGAATGGTATCAAATACAAATAAATCCATTCCATTAGCTCCATTCCAGCCATTTATTATGAGCTGTCCTCCTCCCCTCAACAGCCTCCACTGACTCGTCCTAGGTCCAGCAACTGTCAAGCCAACACCTTAATTAACCGTTACGCCAACAAGTCCGAATGAGGTCGCTACAATATTTCATTTAGCAGACACTTGTATGACTGGTGGTTCGGAGCTATGAATGATGATGATGATGATGATGATGATGAGTATCGCTTGCCTGCAGTGCTGAAGACTGTCTTTAGCTCAGTGGGCTATAACAGTCATGTGAATAGCAGGAGACTCAGGTTTTGAAGCCCCAGTTGGTCACAAAGGTGAAATGACTGGGATCTGTCTCTACAGGGTGGAGAGGTCAAATGGGGGTGAAGTTCTGCGGTACTGTAGTTCTGAGCCACACTTGTGTGAGTAACCATTACAGAGATTTTAAAGACGTGCATTGGCTCCCCCTTCACCAAAGCTAATTCTTCCCCACCGATCGAAACGTTGTTGAAAAGACGACTATGACCGACGTCCAATCTACATTCGGATTCAGGTTGAAAGTAAAAGTTGAAAATATGTATTTTTCTGGTCGTTGAAAATACGTATTTTTCAGGTCATCGAAAAGACGACTATACAAAGACTCCCGTCTGCGTTCAGTTTAACGACTTAATTTCAGTGTACTTGCAGCCTTTACACGCGAATGCAGTATCATAAAATTGGTCTATGAACAATTTTATGATAATAATAGATCACTCCAGTATTTGCACACAGCCTTTATTTATAACATTCAAGTGCTAATTGTCTTTATTTCACTACTGAAGAAGCAGGACTCGATTAATCATTGGCTAAGGTATACATAATTTGAGGAGTGGTTGAAAAACGAGTTTTAATGACTCCAACCTAAGTGTATGTAAATTTCTGACTTCAACTGTATATTACTGTAAATATTGATCACATTCCCTGTGTATGATCATATATTTTTGATACATTGAATGATAATATTGTGAAACTATGCTATACATTTTTTTTTTTTACCTGTTTCAGGAAGTGATGTCACTGAGTACTGCCCCTATGTATAGGACCTTCCACCTCCACCTGGGATATGGATGCCTGATGAAAACCTAAGGGTTTAAATGTTAAATAAATATCACCTAGGAACATGAGTAGATGTTAGTGTAACAGTGTAGGTTCCGTCCCTCTCTTCGCCCCAACCTGGGCTCGAACCAGGGACCCTCTGCACACATCAACAACTGACACCCCACGAAGCATCGTTACCCATCGCGCCACAAAAGCCGCAGCCCTTGCAACGCAAGGGGAACACCTACTTCAAGTCTCAGAGCGAGTGACGTCACTGATTGAAACGCTATTAGCGCGCACCACCGCTAACTAACTAGCCATTTCACATCGGTTACATTAGCAGATGTTAATGCGAGTGTAGCGAAATGCTTGTGCTTCTAGTTCCGACCGTGCAGTATTATCTAACAAGAAATCTAACAATTTCACAACAACTACCTAATACACACAAGTGTAAAGGAATGAATAAGAATATGTACATATAAATATATGGATGAGAACGCGAAGCGAGGCAGCCATCTCTGTCGGCGCCGGTTTGTGCTCCTTTCTGTTTTCTATGAGTTTGCCTACAACTCCAGCACCTGCAGAGCGTACCTGAATGTGCGTAATGCACAATTAACATTGGATGCCAACCTCCGTTGAACCTCATCGATGTTCAATCGGGTTCAAGTCCGGGCTCTGGCAGGGCCACTCAAGGACATTCAGAGACTTGTCCCGACGTCACTCCTGCGTTGTCTTGGCTGTGTGCTTAGGGTCGTTGTCCTGTTGGAAGGTGAACCTTCGCCCCAGTCTGAGTTCCTTAGCGCTCTGTAGCAGGTTTTCATCAAGGATCTCTCTGTACTTTGCTCCGTTCATCTTTGCCTCGATCCTGACTAGTCTCCCATTTCCTGCCGCTGAAAACATCAAATCAAGTCAACTGTTATTGGTCACATACACATATTTAGCAGATATTATTGCGGGTGTAGCGAAATGCTTGTGGTCGTAGCTCCAACAGTGCAGTAATATCTAACGGTGCTGTTGGATCTAAAAACAATTCACAACAATACACACAAATCTAAAAGTAAAATAATGGAATTAAAAAATATATAAATATTATATCGAGCAATGTCGAAGTGACATTGACTAAAATGCAGTAGAATAGTATAAAGTATATAGAATATAAAATAGTCAAAAGTTTGGACACGAGTTTTTCTTTATATTTACTATTTTCTACATTGTAGAATACTGGTGAAGACATCAACACTATGAAATAACACATATGGAATCATGTAGTAACCAAAAAAGTGTTAAACAAATTCTTCAAAGTAGCCAACCTTTGCACTCCATCACTCTCCTTCTTGGTCAAATAGCCCTTACACAGCCTAGAGGTGTGTTGGGTCATTGTCTAGTTGAAAAACAAATGATAGTCCCACTAAGCGCAAACCAGCTGGGATGGCGTATCACTTCAGAATTATTTTATTTAACTAGGCAAGTCAGTTAAGAACAAATTCTTATTTACAATGATGGCCTAGGAACAGTGGGTTAACTGCCTTGTTCTTGAGCAGAACAAAATATTTTTACGTTGTCAGCTCGGGGATTCGATCTAGCAATCTTCGGTTACTGGCCCAACACCCTAACCACTAGGCTACCTGCCACCTCATATGCTGTGGTAGCCATGCTGGTTAAGTGTGCCTTGAATTCTAAATAAATCCCGATGGTGTCACAAGCAAAACACCCCCACACCATCACACCTCCTCCTCCATGCTTCACTGTGGGAACCACACATGCAGAGATCATTCGTTTACCTACTCTGAGTCTCACAATCACACGACGGTTGGAACCAAAAATCTTACATTTGGACTCATCAGACCAAAGGACAGATTTCCACCGGTCTAATGTCCATTGCTTGTGTTTCTTGGCCCAAGAAAGTCTCTTCTTCTTATTGGTGTCCTTTAGTAGTGGTTTCTTTGCAGCAATTCGAACATGAAGGCCTGATTCACGCAGTCTCCTCTGATCTGTTGATGTGTCTGTTACGTGAACTCTGAAGCATTTATTTGGGCTGCAATTTCTGAGGCTGGTAACTCTAATGAACTTATCCTCTGCAGCAAAGGTAACTCTGGGTCTTCCTTTCCTGTGGAAGTCCTCATGAGAGCCATTTTCATCATAGCGCTTGATGGTTTTTGCCACTGCACTTGAAGAAACTTTCAAAGTTCTTGCAATTTTCCGTATTGACTGACCTTCATGTCTTAAAGTATTGATGGACTGTCGTTTATCTTTGCTTTTTTGAACTGTTCTTGCCATAATATGGACTTGGTCTTTTACCAAATAGGGCTATCTTCTGTATACCACCCCTACCTTGTCACAACACAACTGATTGGCTCAAACGCATTAAGAAGGAAAGAAATTCTACAAATGAACTTTTAACAAGGCACACCTGTTAATTGAAATGCATTCCAGGTGGCTACCTCATGAAGCTGTTTGAGAGAATGCCAAGAGTGTGCAAAGCTGTCATCAAGGCAAATGTTGGATACTTTGAAGAATCTCAAATATAAAATATATTTTGATTTGTTTAACACTTTTTTGGTTACTACATGATTCCATATGTGTTATTTCATAGTTTTGATGTTTTCACTATTAGAATGTAGAAAATAATTTAAAAAATTAAGAAAAACCCTTGAATGAGTCGATGTGTCCAAACTTTTGACTGGTGCTGTACATGATGTGCGTTGTGGCCACTAGGTGGCAGTGTTGCATTTAATATGTCAGCTACTGTGATGTTGGATGTCCTTCTTGTTTCCCAGCAAAATGCCCAAATTAAAGGAAATGTTGTCATCCACACCTGGCGGCAAACTCTGACAGTGAGGTGGAGACCAAGGTATGCTGTCCTGCCAGTCTGTGTCTGAAGGCTTGAGGTAAAGAAAGTGACAGTGAGGTGGAGACCAAGGTATGCTGTCCTGTCAGTCTGTGTCTGAAGGCTTGAGGTGATTGCAGATATAAAGCTCTGTGTGTTGGGAATATTCCTAACTGAACATGTATTTCATCCTGAGGAGAGGAAGAAGCCCACAGTATCGAATCACAATACGTATAGAATCGTAAGAATCACAATACGTATAGAATCGTAAGAATCACAATACGTATAGAATCGTAAGAATCACAATACGTATAGAATCGTAAGAATCACAATACGTATAGAATCGTAAGAATCACAATATACATTGACTGTACAAAACATTAGGAACTCTTTCCATGACACAGACTGACCAGGTGAATCCAGGTATAAATCTATGATCCCTTATTGATGTCACCTGTTAAATCCACTTCAATCAGTGTAGATGAAGGGGAGGAGACAGGAAGGATTTATAAGCCTTGAGACAATTGAGACATGGATTGTGTGTTTGTGCCGTTCAGAGCAACGGGCAAGACAAAATATTTAAGAGCCTTTGAACGGGGTATGGTAGTAGATGCCAGGCGCACCGGTTTGATTGTGTCGAGAACTGCAATTCTGCTGGGTTTTTACACACTCAACAGTTTCCCGTGTGTATCAAGCATTGTCCACCACCCAAAGGACATCCAGCCAACTGGACACAACTGTGAGAAGCATTGGAGTCAACATGGGGGCAGCATCCCTGTGGAACGCTTTAGACACCTTGTAGAGTCCATTACCCTGATGAATTGAGACTGTTCTGCGGGCAAAAGGGGGTGCAATTCAATATTAGGAAGGTGTTCCTAATGTTTAGTATACTCTGTGTATACGGTATCGACACCTAAGTATCATGATAATATCATATTGTAGCCTCCCCAGCCTCCCCTCCCCAGCCTCCCCAGCATCCCCTCCCCAGCCTCCCCAGCATCCCCTCCCCAGCCTCCCCAGCATCCCCTCCCCAGCCTCCCCAGCCTCCCCAGGCTCCCCTCCCCAGCCTCCCCAGCCTCCCCAGCATCCCCTCCCCAGCCTCCCCAGCCTCCCCTCCCCAGCCTCCCCGGCCTCCCCTCCCCGGCCTCCCCAGCCTCCCCAGCCTCCCCAGCCTCCCCTCCCCAGCCTCCCCGGCCTCCCCGGCCTCCCATCCCCGTCCTCCCCAGCCTCCCCAGCCTCCCCTCCCCAGCCTCCCCTCCCCAGCCTCCCCGGCCTCCCCGGCCTCCCATCCCCGTCCTCCCCAGCCTCCCCGTCCTCCCCAGCCTCCCCGGCCTCCCCAGTCTCCCCAGCCTCCCCTCCCCAGCCTCCCCAGCCTCCCCGGCCTCCCCAGACTCCCCGGCCTCCCCTCCCCGGCCTCCCCAGACTCCCCGGCCTCCCCTCCCCGTCCTCCCCAGCCTCCCCGGCCTCCCCTCCACGGCCTCCCCTCCCCAGCCTCCCCTCCACGGCCTCCCCTCCCCAGCCTCCCTGGCCTCCCCTCCCCAGCCTCCCCTCCCTGGCCTCCCCTCCCCAGCCTCCCCTCCCCAGCCTCCCCTCCCCAGCCTCCCCTCAGTGTACCCTGTTTCTGGTGCATGCATTTCATGACACTTGTTTGTGTGTGTGACTGAATCCTAAATCACCCCCTTCTCCTTGGCCTTCCATTTGTGCGAGTAAGGGAGTAAACATTATTGAACTTTTATTTTTACACCTACCAAGAGTCAAATATTGAGAACGTTTTACACCTACCAAGAGAGTCAAATCAGCAGATGGCGCCAGCTGCTCATCTTTGCTTTCTGTTTACTTGAATACAGTTTTCTTCAATTGGGACCAAATTACCACTTAAATATGCAGATGTATAGACTTGGAGTGGATCTCTCATTGTAATAGTTGTGGAACACCGTGCACTCTACAGGTACACTGCCTTTAGAAGACGCTAGACTGAGAGGTCTCTGCTTACTGTCCTGTGTACATGTAGGCCTTCACTGTCGTTCTCCTGTGTAGCTCAGTTGGCACATGCGTGGTGGTAACACCATAAGTCGTGGGTTCAATTCCCGCAGGGATTACATGCTAAAAATGTATGCAGTCCCTGTTGGCTAAATTGCTTTGGATTAAAGTGTCTGCTCAATGGCATGTATCAATAATCATTATTGTTACAAGGATTTTGAAAACAGTAATTTGCTGAAGAGTTAGTTGCCGCTGATTGAGGATAGAATTGCACACTGAGCCAGGATCCCATCCACTCACACTGAGCCAGGATCCCATCCACTCACACTGAGCCAGGATCCCATTTCCTCACACTGAGCCAGGATCCCATCCACTCACACTGAGCCAGGATCTCATTCACTCACACTGAGCCAGGATCCCATCCACTCACTGGGAACCAGGATCCCATTCACTCACACTGAGCCAGGATCCCATCCACTCACTGTGAGCCAGGATCCCATCCACTCACACTGAGCCAGGATCCCATTCACTCACACTGAGCCAAGATCCCATCCACTCACTGTGAGCCAGGATCTCATTCACTCACACTGAGCCAGGATCCCATCCACTCACACTGAGCCAGGATCCCATCCACTCACACTGAGCCAGGATCCCATCCACTCACACTGAGCCAGGATCCCATCCACTCACACTGAGCCAGGATCCCATTCACTCACACTGAGCCAGGATCTCATTCACTCACACTGAGCCAGGATCCCATCCACTCACTGGGAACCAGGATCCCATTCACTCACACTGAGCCAGGATCCCATCCACTCACTGTGAGCCAGGATCCCATCCACTCACTGTGAGCCAGGATCCCATCCACTCACACTGAGCCAGGATCCCATTCACTCACACTGAGCCAAGATCCCATCCACTCACTGTGAGCCAGGATCTCATTCACTCACACTGAGCCAGGATCCCATCCACTCACACTGAGCCAGGATCCCATCCACTCACACTGAGCCAGGATCCCATCCACTCACACTGAGCCAGGATCCCATCCACTCACACTGAGCCAGGATCCCATTCACTCACACTGAGCCAGGATCCCATTCACTCACACTGAGCCAGGATCCCATCCACTCACTGTGAACCAGGATCCCATTCACTCACACTGAGCCAGGATCCCATCCACTCACACTGAGCCAGGATCCCATCCACTCACTGTGAGCCAGGATCCCATCCACTCACACTGAGCCAGGATCCCATTCACTCACACTGAGCCAAGATCCCATCCACTCACTGTGAGCCAGGATCTCATTCACTCACACTGAGCCAGGATCCCATCCACTCACACTGAGCCAGGATCCCATTCACTCACACTGAGCCAGGATCCCATCCACTCACACTGAGCCAGGATCCCATTCACTCACACTGAGCCAGGATCCCATCCACTCACACTGAGCCAGGATCCCATTCACTCACACTGAGCCAGGATCCCATTCACTCACACTGAGCCAGGATCCCATCCACTCACACTGAGCCAGGATCCCATCCACTCACACTGAGCCAGGATCCCATTCACTCACTGTGAGCCAGGATCCCATCCACTCACACTGAGCCAGGATCCCATCCACTCACTGTGGACCAGGATCCCATCCACTCACACTGAGCCAGGATCCCATCCACTCACACTGAGCCAGGATCCCATCCACTCACACTGAGCCAGGATCCCATCCACTCACACTGAGCCAGGATCCCATCCACTCACTGTGAACCAGGATCCCATTTACTCACACTGAGCCAGGATCCCATCCACTCACACTGAGCCAGGATCCCATCCACTCACTGTGAACCAGGATCCCATCCACTCACTGTGAGCCAGGATCCCATCCACTCACACTGAGCCAGGATCCCATCCACTCACTGTGAACCAGGATCCCATCCACTCACTGTGAACCAGGATCCCATCCACTCACACTGAGCCAGGATCCCATCCACTCACTGTGAACCAGGATCCCAT